>NC_088780.1:67348083-67648083 GCF_958450345.1 Calliphora vicina | reverse complement strand
TATTTTACTAATTCTACTGACCATTTTTCCTTTTCTAATATAACTGAAACTGAACTTTCTATTGCTTTGTTTAAAATAAAATCGGCATCGACTGGAGTTGATGGTGTTTCTGTGAAATTACTAAAGATAGTTTATCCTTTCATTAGTAGGCATTTGCTAAACCTCATTAATTGTGTTTTAACTTCTTCAAAATATCCTAAAAATTGGAAAATATCGCGTGTTATTCCAATTCCAAAAAGTGGACGAAAACTATCTATAAATAACATGCGACCAATTAGTATTTTACCCACTTTATCCAAAATTGTTGAAATAGTTATGAAGGAGCAAATAACGAGGTGGATTGATTCTAGAGATATTTTTAATGAATGTCAACATGGTTTTCGCCGCGGCCGAAATACTAGTTTTCTCTTGACTGATCTTACCGATTCTATTCGCAAATATTTAAATGAGGGAAAAGTTAGAGTTTTAGTCTCTGTTGACCTATCAAAGGCGTTCGATCTGGTTGATCATTCGTGTTTGGTTAAAAAACTAAATAGCAAGTTTGGTTTCTCTATATCTGCTTGTCGTTTAATTTGGTCTTATTTGAGTGGCCGTGAGCAATTTGTATTTTTAAATGGTCTGAATTCAGATGTGTTACATGTCAGATCTGGTGTTCCTCAAGGCTCCGTGATTGGTCCTATTTTATTCACTTTGTTTCTTAACGATTTATTCTATGAACTAAATTTTTGTAAGCCATTTGCGTTTGCTGATGACATACAATTACTGTGGTCAGGAGAATTCCAATTTTCTGATGTTTTGGAAGCCACTATAAATCATGACTTATCTACCTTAAATTATTGGATGCAAGTGAATAAACTTATGGTCAATCCTGACAAAACTAAAGCCATTATTTTTAGAACAAATAGCTCTAGTTGCCTTGACCTAGATTTGAGAATATCGGGCACTGTTATTGAAGTTACTAATAACATACGATGTCTTGGTGTAGTTATTGATGACAAACTATCTTTTGAACTCCATATTGATAAAATTTGCTCACGGGTTTGTCAAACCTTACGTAGATTGTATCATATGAACCTGTTTCTGCCTTTGCATGTTAGAAAATCTTTGGCTCATGCGTTGCTAATGTCACAAATAAACTATTGTATTGAGGTTTATTCGGGTTGTAACTCAGGAAACAGGAAAAAAATTAAGTCTATTGTTCATAAAATTGTGAGATTTGTTTATGGACTTAGGCTAAGGGCCCACGTTTCTAATCACTTAAAAGATTTTTTGAACCTTGCGTTTGAGGATTTTTTAAAGTTTCGTTTATTAATTTATCTCTTTAATATTGTTAAATATCAAAGGCCTCTGCATTTTATGCAGATGATATCCTTTACTAAATCACTCAGAAATCCTCAGATAATAATATCTCGTATTCATAATATACCATATGAACATTCACTTGTTGTACGCGCCGCACGATTGTGGAATTGCTTGCCAATAAGTTTACGTTCTTTTGCTATGTCTTTGGCAACGTTTAAGCGAAGACTTACTGATTTTTTCAATTTGACAATACTGTAGTCAATAATTAATTGGACAATATTTTAATTTCTCTTATTTGGATTATATTTTCATATGTGTATTGGAGTCGTTAAAATGTTTTAGATGTTATATTGATCTCTTTTTGTTATGTGAACTAATATTTTAAGTTTTTCATTTGCCTCATAGTATATATGTATAAATACTGGTAATATTATTTTTATTGGCCAATAGGCCACATGTATTACTAATGTAATAAATAAAAATAAAAAAAAAAAAAAAAAAAAACTCTTTTGCGTCGATGTAAGTGTTGCTTGTAAACATCATCTATTTAACTCACCAGTTTTACAGAAATAGAATAAAGGACTTATATCAAAGCATTCTTTAATCTTATTTCTGTTTCTACTTTGATTGAGTTATACGAAGTTTACGAGCTTTTTCAGAGTTGTATTCTTTAGTATTATTACTTGTTTTTGTTTTGCTTTAGTCAGCTGTCAGCTAACAATGTAGCAAATTGTTGTTTATGTGTTTTCTTCTATGTTGATTCTGTTTCTCAGTAACAACTCGACAGAAGATCATGAAGAACCGTGCCCGGTGTTTTCAAATCATTAGTGGTTATTTTTGTCGAACATTTTTTCCTGATTAATATTTATTCCTGCTTAATATAACTCAATCAAAGTAGAAAAATTAAGTTTGTGATACATTTCCAGGGTTTTAGCTGCTAATATATTGTGTGTCCAACTTGAGCATCAATTACGGCTGCCCATCGAGTTAATTAGCTTAGGGATTTCATATTCCAAGGGTATTTTGTCCCACTCTTCTTTAATTTATTCGTTTTGATTCTTTGGCGATATTTTTCCCACTTTTTTCTACAAATTTTCGATATGGTTAATATCAGGACTTCGGGCAGGGGTATCAATAACTTTTGTACAGTTATATAGTAATCACGACCAAATAAATAACAGTAATGTTTGGGATCATTGTCTAGTAATATTTGTATTAAAACTTGTTTGAATTTACCGGGTCAAAAAACCGAATTTCAGAATGATAGCGGTTAAATCGGTTTTTAAAACATCAAGATAAACTTATTTCGTCAATATTTTATCCAAAATCCTGATCCCTTACTGGATATACAACCCCATACCATAACTGAAAGCTTTCCAAACTTAACTGTAGGAATTACATTTTTGTTTTCTAGAGCTGTCAGAGGTTTTCGCCAAACTTTTTGAATTCCATCATGACAGTACAACATTATTTTTTTCTCATCAGAAAAAATTTAGTCGTCCCAGCACTCTGGAGGGAGTGAAATGTGCTCTATAGAAAATCTTAATCGTTTCTCAACATTTTTGATTTAGAGTAGGAGTTTTTTCCTAGCCATTCCTGAAGAATATTTGTGTTTTAGTAGCACATTTCGGAGTGTTTCATGTGATACTCTTAGCCCATAATCATTTTCCACTTGCAGATTTTCCTTTATAATAATTAAAATACAAAAAGTATAATCTTTTTCGAAATGCGATTTCCTACCATTATTTTTATTTAAATATAAAGTCACTTGTAGAACTTAAAAAAATATTTTTTAACTAAACGCTATGCAACCCCTTTCAAATGCGATAACATTCATAAAAAGGCCAATTTGCACAAAATTCGAGTATATTTACCCAATTTTGGGTTTTCTTCACTCAGTATGCAAAGATTTTTTTGACACCATTCATATTGAAAAAACATATATTTTTGTTGTTGGTGTTGTAACGCGTTTGTCAATTTTAAATATGTTGGTGGAGTCAGATAGTCGTAAGAGGTCCAATAACGGAATGTGTGAAAAAAAACAAAAATGTAATGAATTTATTCTTGGAATTCTTAAATGAAAATAAAATTTTAAAAATTTGTTTACTGTGCAAAGATATTTTTGACAAACTGTATTTATATACATTTTATGTAGTTTATCTAAAAAATATAATTTTTAATTACTATTATCTTCGTAAGACGAATTCACATATAATTCCTCTAAGTGGCTTCTGTTAGTTTTGATTTGATATTCACGGTATCTCAAGACTTTGGGTAATACCGTTACGTTGACCTGTGAGTGAGACAGAACCATGCTTAACGTGCTTATAAACAATCACTCTTTTCGGATTTTCAGTGCCTGCGAAGATAGATGGGAGAATTTTACATGTAAATATAGATATTTTGATGTATTTAATTACCTTTAAAAGTCTAATATGTATATTGCACTGAAAATACGTACATAATTGCAAAAAGAAAATAAATTTGTTTATTAAATTTATTTTGTACCAACCTTTTTCCTGCACATATTTTTTCAAAATGACAATAAATTGAAAAAACATTCATACAAAAATATTCGGAGTAGATACCTAACAACAATTGTAGAAATAACATTGTTTTTAGTTAAAATGTATTGTATAAATTAACTATTGGCATAGGTAATAAAACTTATTTATTTAATTTCATATAAAACTAATTTAACTATGCCAGCTAAGGTAATATTACCTCGAATATTTTTTTGTGTGTGATCAGATATTTTATTTACTATTATTTACTTTCATATTTATTTTATTTGTTATAACATTGTCAATTATTGTTCTTGAATTACGTGTTATTCTTGTATATTCTGTTATCACTTGCTTTAATCCATTATCATTAATGATCTGTTCTAACTTCTTATATGCACTTTCTTTTGCCCAATCAATATTAAAATCTCCTGCAACAATTATATCCGTTGTTTTTTCACTAAGTTCTTCCATTGTTTCCTTGAATACTTCGTAAAATTCTGAATCTTGACTGCTAGGTGATCTATGTATATACAGCAGCTATTATCATTGAGATTTTCTTGTATTTAACAGTGTATGCACTTATCCAGTATTTCGAATCACACACCCTTTCTTGTAATAAGTTCACTTGCCATTCTTTATTGAAATATATGATTAATCCACCTGTTCTCGTAGAGTTTGACAATGTTGCAAATTGATGATATCCTTCTAATTGTATTTCATCTTCATATACTCTTTCTGTTAAATGAGTTTCCGTTAATATAATAAAATCTAGTTAACCGTATTTGCAATTGCTTCCAACTGATTAAAGTTGTTAGTTAGGCCTTGTATGTCAGTGTAAATTCCATGTATACTCTTTAATTGTAATCCATTAATCACATTCTTCTCTTTTTTAAATTTAATTTATTTTGGTACACCGGACATTCTTTACTTATGGTTACATGATTCTCGTCAAGTCCCAAATTCAGCCTCATATTACTTCTGATACTGTTCAGCGGTGCCACTTGCCTATATTTTTTTGTATATTGTTTGAAAACATTTCCTACATTTGAGGTGGCACCCAGTTAAAGTCGGTTCAATTTAAAACACACTTTAATTTTGACTATAGTTGCAAAATAATTAAAAGAAGGTTTTTATTTTAAAGTTGTTTCTATAAAGAACCGACTTTAGCGTTTGACTATGATTATGGACCATTGACTTTAAATACCTATAACTCCTTAACTTTAATGTTTTGAAATCTTTATTATGCAACTAATCAGCTAATAGTTTTTTGCTCCTTTGTGTTTACATACTGTGCTTGTCAAACATTTTGTTTATATTGGCTGGAGCTGTCAAATTCTGCCTTTTGTTTTTGATGCGTATGGGTTTTTTGTGGTATTCACAATAACAAACTTTAGTGAATTTGACAGCTTGAGCATATAAACAAGTGATCAGCTGTGCTATATACACCACCTTATTTTGAATTCGCGTTGAAATGTGCGCTGCTTTTGACAACCTCAATATAATTTTACACAAACAAAATGCCTGTTTTTCTTTTTGTTTTTATATTGTTGTAAAGTTTCAATTTTGTATATATGGAGTTTGACATAAATACGTTCGGGCGAATATTTTTATATGTGTAGTTTGACATTTATGCGTACTTTATTTGTAATCAGCTGTGCTTCCGATGACACCATATAAAATGCACCTTGCTTTTACACCAGCGTTGCCGCTTTGGTCCAATTGGATCAGAATGGCCCATAATCATAGTCAACAATAAAGTACATTTTACGAGAATTAAACTCGACTTTACTTAAGAGTGGACTTTGGGTCTATCATAGACAAGTTAAAGTATACTTCTGACGCTGAAGTCGACTCTAAATATAAAACTAGCTGAAGATGTTTTTAACTCGTTTAACAACAGCATCAGCTGTTCTTCGCCGAGTAAAAAAGTTCTTCACAAAGTAAAAAATTTTTAAGTTACAAGATATTGGTAGAGATTTTAAAATTATTGAACAGTTATCAATAAAATTAGTACCAAAATATCGTAATTATGATATTAATCTTATCTTTTCCATTTTTCCACAACTTTTATTGTTTACTTTTTTTTTTAATTTTGTTTGTCAGCTGTTCTGCGTTGCCACTTGTCTGTTTTTTGTTGTATATTGTATGAAAACATTTTCTAGATTTGCGGTGGCACCCCGTTAAAGTCGGTTCAATTTAAAACATACTTTAATTTTAACTATGGTTGCAAATTAATAAAAAGCTGGTTTTTATTTTAAAGTTGTTCTTAAAAAGAACCGACTTTAGTGTTTGACTATGTTATGGGCCATTGACTTTTGGCCAAAGATATTACATTTTATCAAAATATCTTTAAAATTACGACCTCTACTTTGTGCACAAGTTTACATGAACAGCCATCCAGTCAGATGGACGGACGGAGGGACATAGTTAAATCTACTCAAATGTCTTCAAAGTTGTACGATTTAAAATTATTGATATATTTATGATTTTAATCTTATTAAATAATTTTATTCCTCTGGGTAATTTTATAATAGTAATAATATAATTTTAAATTAACTATTAATTTTGAAACGAATCCATAAGGGCACTGCTACACGTTCAGTATATATTGACCGCGATCCAATATCGCGATATTTATTGAACGTGTATCATGCATTATTGATGGATCGCGATTCAAATCGCAGAATAACCTAATTTTGCGTGATCCATTACAATGGATCACGTTCCAAATATCACAATATATATTGAACGTGTAGCAGTGCCCTAAAGCATTTCTCAAATATTAAAAATTTGGTAGGTTTTGGTAGTTTTTAACACAGATATATATATACAGATTCGTCAAAACTGACGTTTACAAAAGTGGTGTATCAGCTTTTCTTCATTTAACCCCATCAAAGAAAAAGGATAGCGATACATTTTTCATACATATTTGCTATTTCTTACTTACATTGGGGTTAAATGTGTGATGCCACTTTGATACATTTTAATACCGTGATTTTTAATAAGAAATTTTGTGGGAAAAATATTTTATGAGTGGCAACGCTGTTTTACATTTGCAAGCATTCAGAAATATAAATCTGGTAAGCATTTCTTATTGTTAATGTGGCATCACTATCGATAAAAAATGCTCATCTCTAAGTACTTGAACGCAAGCGCTAAATTTGTCATCCCTGCTGGAATATTTGTACAGTTTTTGTTTTGTGGTGTATATTAACAATTTGAAGATCTCTGTTTATTAAATAATTGCATTTAATTGCAAAATAACTGAAAAGTGCTAAATAATGTTTTATGCACATATTATATTGGCCAAAAAAGGGCCTTTGGCCCGAGTATGGCTAGCAGCTCATTGGGACAAAAAAATCACAAAGGCCCATGTTTTCGAAACAAACATAGAGAAGTCTGTTGAGGGAATAATGCAACCGAAAGTAAAGCTGGCTTTACGAACATCTGGACACTTGCTACTTGGAGTAGTACGCATTTATTCACGTAAAGCAAAATATTTGTTAGCTGACTGTAATGAGGCTTTTGTTAAAATTAAGGTAAAACATTTTGAACTATGTTTTTTAGATCCTTAATATCTATATATACAGTGTCTCATTTAAGTATACAGTATAACATGTCTTACATGTTACAGAAATGCAGCATAGAAGTGGTAATTGGATGCAAATCTTATCTCGAACAAAAAACATGCCTTATAAATGTGCATCAGTATTAATTTTTTTTACTGCTGCCGAAAAATTTCGCATTGTTTCTGTTGCACTTTTAATTTTGTTCGAGATTAGCCGCTTAAAAGCAATAAGTTTTGCATCCAAAATTAAAATCGCAAAAGTCTCCCTTACATTACTGCTTCTTCGATGCATTTCTGTAAGCTTTTACATCATAGAACGCAGTTTTTTGCTGGGGACATTAAACATTTTTACAAATTCATTTCTAATATTAACTAAACAATATTAAAGATTTATATTGCAATTTAAAGAATCATTTGTACATTTTTGAATTTTTTGAAAAATACCTCACAAATGTATACGAATTTTCAATATTCTTCGTATTTGACAAGGTGTATTCAATAAGGTGAAGTTACTAGCACAGCTGATTATTGTTTGTTTATTTATATTGAGTTTGAAAGTGTCAAATAGTTGTTTACTCTTTGTGGATGACATTTATAATATTTAAATTGAAAAAATAAAAAACGAAAAATTATTCAAATAAATTTATGAAAATCAATTAAATAAGTTGTGTATTTTGGATTTGCGAGTATTTTACATATACAGCTTAATGCTTAGAACTCCTTTCGCGAATTAGGTCGTGTATTTTGGACTTGTGAGTATTTTAAACAGACAGACAAAGCTAAATGCTGATTTTCATTACAAACTCCTTACAAGAATTAGTTTGTGTATTTTGGACTTGCTACAGTTTTACACAAACAGATGGACACTGTTAAATGGATAGTTTAAAAGTTTTATTGTAATCACTAATTCACGTTCGACGCATTTATAAAAAATTTCCAGTAATTTATTTATGTTTCAATTTTTCTGTTTTGACATTCTCAATCTCTTGACAAATAAAAAATATTGTCTTTGTTGTGTTTGTTGCCGAGACGCTCTCACCTGATTAATACGCCTTGGTATTTGAATTAAATTAATTAGACAAATGAACAAACAATAATTCCTAATGATAACAATTCTTATTTTTTTTTATAAATCAATTGTTAGAGGTTACCCTGGGTATATTTTTGACATGTTTAATTTATCTCTCTCGACTAGAAACACAGATAATTTTTCCCATTAGACATTTGAACTTCTTTCAGAAATCGTTTCAAATTCGTTTATCTAACTATTTGGTGTCCCCAAAATTATTGGAACTTGCAGAATCGCATGTATAGTTTAACGCGTAACTAACTTATTTATTAAAATTACTTACATTTTATTTTGAACAGTTAAGCAAAGGAAAATAATAAGAGCATTAATTATGCATTGTTTTTAACTTTTGCTGTTTATTGATCTCAGATGTTAATGATTACTTATGTTGTACTTTATTTACAACTAGCTAAAAACCGGCGTGCTTCGCTACCCGTACCGTAATGATTTACATTATATTTAACGCCATTTTCTCAATCTCTGGTTATTTTTTATCGTGACGATAAACTGACAGTTCTCATACAAAAAATGTTAATTATAGGTTTATCGTTTCGAAAAACGATAACCAGATATTGAGAAAAAGGGGGCTAGTCTACATAAAATTAGTTTCTAATGTAATAAAAAGTACGTTATTTATTTCATATTTTTTATCCTTAATATGAATTATAATAAAAAAGAAAAGTTTAGAACAAAAAATATTTGTATTTAATGTTTAGTATATAAAATTTTTTATTAATTATTTATTGTTCTAATGCCTTAGGAAGTTATAATCGGAATACGTGCCACAATACATCTGACACTTCACAGTAATAAAGGTCGGCCCGATTAGATTGTTCAATTTCCTTATTGTAAGTCGAGTGCCATACGCATATAAATACGCAAACAATCACAAACAAACACAGATTCACTTTTATATATACCACCAACTTTAGAAATCGATGTCTTCCGATCGGGATGAAATTTGCACCAAGGTTAGTCCTATTGGATAGTAATTCAGACACAAATTTCCAACAATATCAGTCAAGAACGCTCTTTTCCTTGGAGAGCTTTTTGGTCGCTTAGCTTAAATAAAGCATAGGTCTTTTTCTTTAAGAGCTTTTCGGTCGTTTAGTGGGATTCGACTGGGATATCTACCGAAATAAATATTTTGTAACTCGAAACAATTTTTGACTTTTTCGTTTGCTAAATCTATTTTTTTTTTCCAAAATGAACCCTTTTTTATTTTTTTTCCTTTAAGACCTTTTTGGTCGATTAGTGGGACATCTATCGAAACAAATGTTTTGTAATTCAAGACATACAATTATTAATTTTCTTTTTTGCAAAATCAAAAACTTTTTGACTTTTTTTATTTTTTTTATGCTCAAAAGAAAGCTTAGGTCATAGAGAATAGACATAGAGCGGAAATTCTCCTGTCAAAGACCTAACTCAGTTGTCATAAACCTAAGTGGTGAGAATGTATTTGTAGAAAAAACCATGGTACAATCAGTTACCAGGTACAATTATTAGAGAGAGTTTCCAATGTTCATCCCTAAAACGTCAAACTATGTATTTAATCACTTTACTTTTTTTTAATTTGTTTCCGCGATATTTTTTAAATTTGTTACATTTTAACTGAAATTATACACACTTATTAAAAAAATATAGTTTTTCTTCAATGGTTAGTAAATTTTTGTAATAAAAATTTAAATTTAATTATTTTTTTTTGGCATTTCCTTTTATATTTTTTTAATTTTCTTTTGTTTGACGTTTTAGGGAATGTATAATTGAGAACATACTTTCTAATAATTGTACCTTGCTAATTCTACAATGGAAAAAACTATGTGAAAACAAAAACAACACTCGTATGTGTGATTATTTTGAGTAATTTTTTTGTTTGAGTTTTTTTCTAGTTTCCGCTCTATGTTTCTCTATGGCTTAGGTCTATTCCTTATTTTTTTCTGTTTTTATTTTATAATAATTCACAGTTTACAATCGAGCTCATAAGTTGGCCATATATGATTGCTTAGACTAACAATTGAGGAGCCGCAAAACAAAATGTACTTTTTCGAATTTTTTTTACAAATTGATTTTTTTGGTAAAAATATGTATAAAAATAATACCTGCATGCAGTATGCAACGTAATGGTATGGGGGTTGTTTTTAAGCTACTGGAGTAGGCTCATTGCACAAAATTAATGGAATAATGGGTGGATTTATCTATAGAGACATCTTGGATAGAGTAATACTTCCAAATGCTGAGGATAATATGCCTCTTCGATGAGTTATTCAGCACAATAACCACCGCAAGCACTCTTCGCATGTTGTTAAATCGTGGTTAGCACATGAAAGAGTTTCGGTAATGGAATGGCCACCACAATTGCCAGATCTAAACCCCATTGCGAACCTTTTGGAAATCGTTAATCAAAGAATCGATCTCGAAAATTGCACTAATTCAGATATTATTTTTAAAGGATTGGCAGAAGCTTGGAACGCTATTCCTGCAAATTTAATTGCCAATTTGATAGCTTCACTGCCTTGCCGATGTAAGGCAGTCATTGAAAATATAGGATTTGCCATGAATTATTAAGTTTTATAGACATAAATGTTTTCGAAGCAATTGGCTGCATATGTTTTGGCCAATGAAATATCAACCCATATGTAGTTTTTTTTTAATTTTTTTTTTTTCAATGCAAAAAATTCTGAATTAAATTTCATATTCTCATTTTTAAAGCATTAATAAAAAAATATTACAAGCACATGCATATTTGTTTTTACCTTTAAAACTAGTTTAACTCAGATATGCCGATTGCTTGAGCTTGATCATTTTAAAATTACTTTTATATTAATTTGGAAGCAAATGAGAAATAAAAAACAGTGCAATTAGAGTTTTTTAAAAATTTATTGAAAAAAGTGTTGTTTTTAAGTCGTCCAATATAGAGGACATTGGGGTCACAACAACAAAACTAAAACGCAATAATGAAGCATTCATGCATATAAAAATCAAGCTACTCTTCATAAATATAAATTCCAAAAAAATATAGTATTTATTCACTTGTAAATGTACAAAATTTTACTTTCCGTGCAAATGAGATATGTCCATAATGACTGAATATGGGGATTATGAAAATATGACAAATTACAAATTCAATAACTCAAAAATAGTAGCAAAAAATAATGCGATCACACAATCTCCCATGAGGTATTGGTGAGTACGTACTAAGTATGTGAACAAAAAAAATGGTATTTTGATAAACATGACGTATCCTGTAAACAAGAACTACATGTACTACATTAGAGTGCTCCAAAAAAATAAAATTGCGAATTTTGACCGTCCCCCCCTCTAGAATTGTTCTATGTATTGTAGAAACACATTGTGTAAAATATTAGGATGATAGGATAACGTTAACTGGTGGCGCAACGACGCTGAAGTTTTGAGGTGCATTTACAAGGGGAAAATATGAAATTTTTTCAGTTTTTGTAAAAATTTTGCCATTAAATAATGACTTTTACAATTTAATTTAAAAGAATCGAAATGTGTACGTAATTGTCATTATAATAAGATATAAAAGACAAAAATTGGTCAAAAAATGTTAAAGTTATTAAAAAATCGCCAGGCCATTAACGTGTCTCAGGCCACTAGAACAAGAAATTTATGAACAAAATTAACATATTTTGAGAAATATTAAAATAAAAGCTTATTTTTACTTAAAATATATCCATATTTACTTGTATATGAGTTTTTGTCCTCGTAGGATACCGTTAACCTATTCGCAGGTATGACAAAAAAAAATAAATTTTTTTAACGGCAGTTTCAAAACTCCAATTTAAAATTTTTAAAAATTTTGTTAAACAAATTTCAGAATTTTTTGATCATCACATGGGGATTTATTGACAACATAATAGGGAATAAAAATGTGAAAAAAGTATGTCAATACCTCCTATAGTTTTTCCGTACCTGCGATATACATTTTGCGATTTTCGAGAAAAACTAATTTTTTGGCCATATTTTGGGGAATGACCAGAATTTCCTTACTGTAATGATTTTTAAGTAAAAGCTATTCAGAATAATATAGTCCAGGTAATTTTAAATATAGTCTGAAAGTTTTACTAAAATCGGAAAACTTTAACCCTTAAATCGTGAAGGTCAAAGGTCAATTTTTTCAATATTTGGAATTTCTCATGGAAAGATAGCGAAACATTATATATTTTTGGGCCGATTTTGATGAAACTTAAGAAAAATATAAAATGAAGTCTAGTATTCACAATAACAGTACAAAAATGGAAATTAACCCTTAATAGCACTTGGGGTCCAAATGACCCTCAACTTTTAAAATCACAAAAAACACATTCATTTTGACCCCAAGTACTCTTAAGGTTAATTTACATGTTTGTACTGTTATTGTGAATACTAGACTTCATTTTATATTTTTCTTAAGTTTCATCAAAATCGGCCCAAAAATATATAATATTTCGCTATCTTTCCATGAGAAATTCCAAATATTGAAAAAATTGACCTTTGACCTTCACGATTTAAGGGTTAAAGTTTTCCGATTTTAGTAAAACTTTCAGACTATATTTAAAATTACCTGGACTATATTATTCTGAATAGCTTTTACTTAAAAATCATTACAGTAAGGAAATTCTGGTCATTCCCCAAAATATGGCCAAAAAATTAGTTTTTCTCGAAAATCGCAAAATGTATATCGCAGGTACGGAAAAACTATAGGAGGTATTGACATACTTTTTTCACATTTTTATTCCCTATTATGTTGTCAATAAATCCCCATGTGATGATCAAAAAATTCTGAAATTTGTTTAACAAAATTTTTAAAAATTTTAAATTGGAGTTTTGAAACTGCCGTTAAAAAAATTTTATTTTTTTGGTCATACCTGCGAATAGGTTAACGGTATCCTACGAGGACAAAAACTCATATACAAGTAAATATGGATATATTTTAAGTAAAAAATAGCTTTTATTTTAATATTTCTCAAAATATGTTAATTTTGTGCATAAATTTCTTGTTCTAGTCGCCTGAGACACGTTAATGGCCTGGCGATTTTTTAATAACTTTAACATTTTTTGACCAATTTTTGTCTTTTATATCTTATTATAATGACAATTACGTACACATTTCGATTCTTTTAAATTAAATTGTAAAAGTCATTATTTAATGGCAAAATTTTTACAAAAACTGAAAAAATTCCATATTTTCCCCTTGTAAATGCACCTCAAAACTTCAGCGTCGTTGCGCCACCAGTTAACGTTATCCTATCATCCTAATATTTTACACAACGTGTTTCTACAATACATAGAACAATTCTAGAGGGGGGGACGGCCTGTACCTAGAAAGTTTTTTTCGTCCATACAATCTTGGAGCACTCTAGTACTACATGTAGTACAGTCGGCTTATCTGGGTTAAACAACTTCTTCAAAATTCTGTTGCTAGTTGCATATGTTTTAGCCACCACTGCACAGTGGGGCAGAATCGAAATTGTTTGGAAAAAATCTGGCATTTCTAATTTAAGTTCTAGTTTAAGTTATTAAAATGTGGGGCGTCGATATGGGGGCTCAAAGTAGGGTACCTTCGACATGTAAAATGCATTGGTATGCGTGGAATCATTACGTCTTGGACTAAATTTGGTGAACATTATTTGATGGTCAATCATGTTCCGTTGCATAATTTTGGCGCATTTATGTTGCGGTGAAACATCGGTGATCCAACCTTCAATGTTTAGTAGCATAATTGAGGCTTTTTCCTCGTTCATTACTGTGCCAATCGATTTGTATTTCCAGGCAGTTTGTTTCGCCAGGCTGTTTCAATTAATTTGCTCATTGAGCTTGTTGACATCATCATTTCTTGGTACCAAAATTGCAAGTTTACACAGCCAATCCGAATTTTTGTAGTTGGTTGTAACACTTGTGAATACCTTGTCGACAACGAATTGAATTTTCATTTTCATTTGGCTGAAGTTCAGCGTGAACGGAATATCATTTGCCGATGTTGTTTTCGATATCAGTAGTACTTTCTGAAATTTTGTTTATCATCAATTGATGTTAACATCGGCCTACTTTTATCGCACGATTTTTTGGTATGTACCGGACATGTTACACCAAAGCATTCGCTTCAGAGTACACCACTGTGAATTAAAATTTTCAGAATGATCACCCCTATCGCGAATCAATATTTCACATGAAATATGTTCCGTTTTCCATTTTTCGTTCATAAACTTTTACTAACGAAATCAACTATTGTGAATGAAAAATTTAGGGGAATATCACAATAGCAATTTTCCCTTCGAGGGAAATGGATATTTCATGGGAACATAAATTTCACGATAGGGGTGGATGTAAATCAACGAAATGAAAATTATCATTATTTAAAAGTTGGGAATGAAAAAGCATTTATTTCTCGAATGAAAAACATCATTTTTTGACAAAATTTTTATTTTTTTTGGATTTTTTTTTTCGCAAAAATTTGGCCACAATTACTGAACTATATATATATAGGAAACTACTATATGAAATAAAGAAACAGTTATACATATAATCTATAATCATACCGCCTACAGACCGAAATTCAAAAATCTGAATTTACGGTGCTACCCGCTAGGCTATTCTGAAGATTCACTGAAAATTTCATCAAAATCGGTCCAGCTGTTTTTATATCCATACGAAACATACATTCATTTTTACATACAGTTGCGAGCATAACAAATTCAACGCTATGATATGTGACCTTCAACTGGTATGATTTTTCTTATAACGGTCTCCAATTCTCCCCATCTGCTATTTTTGTAGTTGTAGTCAATTATTTTGTGCAATATTTTTGTACGTAGGGAAAATCATAGTAGAAAAATAGATATATTTCATCATGGGGATAATTATAAAATTTTTAGTAAAATCAGTGGTAAATTTGTGCGAGCAAAAAAAAATGCATCTCTAAAGAAATTGACATAATTTTTAAAATTTTGAAACAAATAATTATAAAAAATTGTTAAAAAACTATAATACTGTTACAATAAAGTAATTTACTGTTAATACTAATAAATTCAAGGATATGAAATCACAAAGAATAACAGAATTAACGAATGATGAATTTTCCGTTCAATATGGTGAATTGTTCGAAAACCAAGAAAATTTTAAGAATTTTTATTTATTTCTTTACTCAATTAATATCTTGCGGTTATTATCTATGAAAAATAAAAATAATTGTGGTTGTGTGCCTAAAACTGAGTGCATAAGAGCTGAAGATCAAAAGAATATGACTAATTAATGTTAGAAGGGTGCTGAAATTTAATGCTAAAATAATATTTTCACAATCGTGTAAAAATAGCAAATAATGAAATCGTATTCAAATATCCATTTATTTTGGTAAGTAAAAGAATTCCAACACAGAGAAAGACAACTGTAAATAATATTAAATTTTACACTATTCATATTTCATAGAAACCTATCTTTAGCTTACGTGATTACTTAGCTATCGCAATTTTTTACTATTTTAATTTAATATTTAAGGGAATATCTCTGATCAGACGGCCTGAGTAACAGATCTAAACTATCAGACTCGAATAAATTGAAATTACGTTAATTAACCTTCCACCATAGCAGCTTAATTTATTTTTTTAAATAATATATGGTTTATTGAATTGGTTTCTCCTTATTATATTTGCATCATTAAATTTTCTTTTGGAGGTTGCAATAGTCATAAATGTCTTCCATGGACCTGGTAACACAGCCTTGATTACTTCAATGTCTTACCTTTTAGTTTTATTTCAATAAAATCCATTTCAAAACTAGCCATCAAAATTATGTCGGCACTCTAATCATTAATTATATCTAAATTTTATTAAGTAAATTGACGTAGAGTTGCATTTTTTTTGCTTGCAAAATTTTACCAATGTTTTTACTAAAAATTTTATAATTGTCCTTACGTACAAAATGTAATACAATTGCCTATGAACAATGGTAGAAGTGAAACTACCATCAAATTTTAATTTTTTTTTTTTAATAAAGTTTTTTGAAGTTTCCTTTATTTGTGAGCATTATAAAAAGCGTTGCCACATTCCTAATTTTTTTTTTATTTTCGTAAAATTTTTTACAAAAAATGTGTAATTTATTGACTTTAAATAAATTTATGTTTGAATTGTTGCAAAAATATTTTGTATTTTCGCAGTTGGCAAAAACAACATAGCCCTATTTGAAAGTAATTTTTTTTTATATTTTTCAGAGAATATATGGGAATATTTAAAATTAATATGGTATTACTATTTTTATGAAAACTTCATAATCCTTAAGCATGTCAGACATAGAATTTGAAAAAATAAAGAGAGAATGAAACTACTAAAGAATAACAAGAAGTGAAGCGCTGTCAAAAAAACCTAAGTCGGTTGTCATAAAAAAACCTAACTCTATGAATGTATTGGTAAAATTTTGTTAATATATAGTGGTGTTCAAACCACTTTCACCACATTCCTCAAACACTCATAGTTTTAAAAAATCGACCTTAAAAGTTATAACAAAATTTTATTACAATTAAATTTAAAAATTCAAACATCTCTCAAATTATTTAATGTATATTTGACCTTGAAAGATTTTATAAATAGATTTTTCAGGTTTTTATTCCATAATTTCTGCAAACATTTAAATTATTTGAATTTCTTATTCATTTTCAATACCAAAATATACAAATGTGTTTTTTTCAGTTTTAATTTCAACCCCCTAAAATTAAAAGTAAAAAAATTAAAAAAAAATATTTTTCGTTTGTGCAAAATATACATGTTTCGGTTACTTTAACGGTTTAAATGTGTGGAAAAAAATAAAATAATGTTATCTTTCTGTGAAAGAGTGTGTTAGAATTGCAATTTTTAAGAAAAACTTTTGAAGTTAAATCTGTCTCTCAAGTGTGTTGAATTCACATACTACTCATAGTAGAAAAATAGAAGGTAGTTTCATTCTCTCTTTATTTTTTAAAATTCTATGTCTGACATGCTTAATGATTATGAACATGATGTAATAAGTAAGGTGAGAGCGTTTCGACAACAAACACAATATTTCTTGCTGATAAGTGCATAGGTTTTGTCAAAATTAAATTTGTCAAATAAAAAATAAACAAATTTGATTTTAAATTAATATTAGTGGTTATTATGTCGAACTTTTCTTTTTGTGATTAATATTATTAATTATTATTTAGGCTCGAGTTCATTAAATTGATTTCCTTAGAAATACAATTTATTCTATACAATTTTCATAATTCTAAAGAATACTGAAAAAGTTATATTTAGACACACGGCAGAATGGAATGCATTTTCGGGGTTAGCCACCACCCCCTCATCAGCACTCTTTTTGTGTCGATGTAAGTGTCGCTTGTAAATATCATCTATTTAACTCACCAGTTTTTACAGAAATAGAATCAAGTACTTATATCAAAGCTTTCTTTTAATCTTATTTCTGTTTCTACTTTGTTTGAGTTAGACGAAATTTACGAGCTTTCTCAGTGTTGTATTCTTTAGTATTATTACTTGTTTTGTTTTGCTGTAGTCAGCTGTCAGCTAACAATGAAGCAATTGTTGTTTTTTTATGTTTGTTCTATTTTGTTGTTTCTTCTGTGTTGGTTCTGTTTATCAGTCACAACTCGACAGAAGATCATTAAAAATGTACCACCGTGCCCGGTGGATGATTTTGGCATCTTTTAGATTTTTTTTAATGGAATGTTTATTTTTTAAGTTCAATTTTATTGATACTCACCTGATTATTTTTTATCTTTTATTTACTATTTTTATTAACGTCGATTTTAGCAAAATTTTGCTTCAAAATGTTGCTTTTCAGAATTAAAGAGATTTTAGTTTTTGTTAGAATTTTTAAATTTATTATTTTTTATGTCAACACACAATGTATGTATATAATCTTTGACAAAACCGTTACCAATATGAACACAAAGCTTTTTTTATTTTCGCATATTAACTAAAAAACGGCCGTTAAATTTAAATTATATTTGAAAAAGAACAACGGTTTAATAGTGCTTTATTCAAATTTCATTATATGAAATCTTTTTATTCACATTTTCATTCATGTTTTTTGATTTAAAATTTTTTCTTTGAAAATAAAATTTATTATTTTTTCAAAATAAATTCAGTTTGACAAAACCCAAGCACTTTCAAAATAGATAAATAAAAATCAGCTTTGTTGTTGATTTCACCTTACTTAGTGCATCCTGAATATGAAGTTTTCATAAAAATAGTAATATTTTTAAATAATTTTAAATTTGCTCATATATTCTTTGAAAAATATAAAAAAAATTACTTTCAAATTGTCAATTTGTGAACATTATTTTAAGAATTAACAAGCATGAGTTGCATTTTCTCCAACATAAATTTGTTTAAAGTCAATAAATTACACATTTTTTGTAAAAAATTTTACGAAAATAAAAATAATTTTTAGGAATGTGGCAACGCTTTTTATAATGCTTACAAATAAAGGAAACTTCAAAAAACTTTTTTATCATGGTTATTGTCATTGCAGATCAAGCAAGGTACAATTATTGAAAAGTAACTTTAAATTTTCTAGATCATTGAGGAATCCACAGATAATATTTTCTCAGATTGCCTCTGCTGTATATGAAAGATCATTTCAAGTGAGGGTATCTAGAGTATGAAATACGCTTCCTAGGGAATTAAAATCTTTTTCTTATTCTGATGAAACTTTTTTAAAAAAACTAATTAATTATTTGAAAGAACATAATTCTTAACTATGTAATTCTTAAATATATTCTTTTCCATTAACAACATTGTTATCGCTACATTTTAAAAGTATTACTATTATTTTGTATTAATTTATATTAAAAATTTTTATATATTATTTTGTCATAATTAAAATCATTTTTATAATTTTAAATGTATTATTGTTGTTGAGTAGAATATAAGCCATATTTGGCCCAATGGGCTTGGTTTTGAATTTAAATAAAAATAATATATAAAAGTATGTTCTCAATCATGGTACAATCAGTTACCAGGTACAATTATTAGAGTTTCCATTGTACACCCCTAAAACGTCAAATAAGTATTTAATCACTTGTTTTAATTTCTTACCGCGATATTTTATAAATTTTTACAGCCATATGCATAAACATTTACAAAAGGTTTATAAACCAATTATAGGAAAATTTTCATAAACTTGTATTCATAAACGATTAATAGCTTAAAATACCTTTGATAAACAATTATTAAATGTAAAAATTTTATAGTAGGTTCGACCCTACTTTAAACCAACTTTAAGGAATTCTTTTTACTTTTTATCTTAAAAAAGATGATTTTAAAGATAAATTTGGAATAATAGATGATAATATTGCAATTGCTAAACATAATTTCCACTCCGCTGGCGATTAAGTTCCATTTTAGTAGTATATGATTTTGTTTGATATTCCTCCGGCAGTGAACTATATGAGGTTCACAAGTGAGTTTGATTGGCATTTTTGTCATTTACTTTTAACCTGCAACGCCATATAGTAATAAAATGTGTAAACATTGTGGAAGAAGGTCCACAGAATCTAATATACCCACTCCGGAATTAAAACTATGTGTTTCCACATAGAAATTCATTAAATTTTGTTAAAATTAAACAAAATGTCAATAAAAATAAATTAATAAAACAAATTATAAACCAGTGATGCTTATTTTATCACAGAATATTCGTCATTCGAATACTTTAAATAATAATTGAAATAAACTATATAAAAACGATTGTACATTAATACATTTTAGCTTAATATAAATTTACTAGAATCAGATATACATTTTTTTATCTAAAAATTTGTTGTTATCTTCAAAAATGTATTATTACTAAAAACAATTAATGAAAAAAAGAAAATTAATGAATATTTTATCCTAATTGAAAGCAACACTAACAACAAAAAAGGGGAAATAAATGAGAAGCATTGCCAGCTTAGACAAAAATCAGTACATTAGTTATTGTACCTTTATCAAACTTTTATGAATACAATACTTTTATAAATGGATTTTAAAGCTAAAGTGTTCGTTAACAAAATTGTGTTTTAAATCAACAATAAGGTTTTTTTATGCATATAGCCGTTAATGTTTTAACATGAATTAGTATGTAACTTATCAAAAAAAAAATAGTTTTTCTTCAATTGATGTTTGAAAATTAATTTTTTTGTAACAATAATTTAAATTCAATTATTTTTTTTTAGACATTTCCTTTTTATATTTTTTCATTTTCTTTTGTTTGACGTTATAGGGAATGTATAATTGAGAACATACTTTCTAATAATTGTACCTTGCTTGTTCTGCCATGGTTCTCAATTATACATTCCCTATAACATAGACAATAACTAGATAGGTAACTGAGAGCCAAAAACCTAAGTCTGTTGTCAAAAACCTAATTCATGAGAATGTATTGCATGTATTTTGTTATTGTATCACCCGTATGTGTGAAAAGAGAGTAATTTTTCAATATATATTACTCTCTCCTTCCGTTCTATGTGTTTATTCTATGTAGAATAATATATCCATAGAAGCGTTACTGAGAGGGAGAAAACCTAAGTCTGTTGTCAAAAACCTAAGTCGTGAGAATGTATTAGTACATAGTTTTGATATTGTATTGGTGCCTTTTTATTTTTCACCAAACATACAGAGTTGTATAAACATTTTTAAATTTTAATTTATTTAAATTTTCTTCTATTTCCAATGCCAAAAATTGAAACTCTGTTCTATTCCACCACAAATAAAATTAAGTGTCAAAAATTAATAAAAAATATTTTTTTTCGTTTGAGCAAAATTAACGTGTTTCGGCAAAAAAGTGTCCTTAAATGTATTAAAAAAATGCGAAATATTGTGTAGAAGTGTAATAAAGTGGTTCGGTCTCTATTTAATTGGAATATTGAAGTTAAAATTTCAAGTATTTTTATGTGTATAATTCTCTCACAAGTAATTATTTTACTCTCAGCTTACTCTCAGTTGCGCCTCTAGTTGTACCCTATGGCATAGTAGAAAAATAGAAGGTAGTTTCATTCTCTCTTTATTTTTTAAAATTCTACGTCTGACATGCTTAAGGATTTTGACGTTTTCGTTAAAATAGTAATACCATATTAATTAAAAATTTTCCCATATATTCTTTGAAGTTTGTGAAAAAATTAATACATAATTTCCATTAATTTGAAAAATATTAAAAAAAAATATTAAAAAAAATATAAAAAATATTTACTATCAAATTGGTATCAAAGGTAAGATTTTCATTTTCAAATATTTCAAAGCTAATTTGTGAACATTATTTTAAGATTTAACAAACATGAGTTGCATTTTCCCCAACTGTGAAAATACCAAATATTTTTGCAAAAATTCAAATGTAAATTTTTTTAAAGTCCCTACATTACCTAACAAACGACAACAGTGGCTGGATGTATGTAAAACTTGCGAAGAAGATTTGCCAAAAGAGCCAATGGTGTGCTCCGACCATTTCCTTAAAAGCAATATTTCAGTTAATACATTAACTTCCAACACAACATACTTAATACATTTTTATTTAAATACTAAATTATAAATTACACATTTTTTGTAAACAATTTCTCTAAAATAAAAATCATTTTTAGGAATGTGGCAACGCTTTTTATAATGCTCACAAAATAAGGAAACTTCAAAAAACCTTATTTGAAAAAAAATTTTGATTGAAACTACCTTCTATATTTTTATCATGCCCTATGGTGCAAACATCGCGAAAGCATAATAAAAAGTGATGAGAGTAAATGCTTTATTTGACGTTGTAGGGGTAAATATTGACAACTCTCCCTAATAATTGTAGCTGGTTGATTCTGCCATGGGTTATTGTTATGTTTTTAATTATCAATATATGGAAATTATTTCGTCGTACATAGTAATTTGTCAAGATTATTTAATCTAATCATAGAGGAGTGCCTTATTTGTTTATTTCATAATTTTAACATATTTGAATGGACAAATACCTATTAAAGAAACTTAATATTCGCTTTAAGTGCCTATAAATAGTTTGGCTTTAATAAGAAAATGTATGCTTCCTTATTTTTTAGATGGCTTTCCGCCCAGGAATGGTTGATTTGCCTGAGGGACACCGAGAAGCAAATGTTAATGCAATTACGTTGCCTGAAGTTTTTCATGATTTTGATACAGCACTGCCAGAATTGAACGATATCGATATTGAAGCACAATTTTCTATAAATCAATCAAGAGCAGATGAAATTACAATGCGTGAAGATTATGGAAG
This sequence comes from Calliphora vicina, assembly GCF_958450345.1. NCBI lineage: Eukaryota > Metazoa > Arthropoda > Insecta > Diptera > Calliphoridae > Calliphora > Calliphora vicina. The sequence goes on along the minus strand of NC_088780.1, from coordinate 67,625,411 downwards.
TTTGTCACTTTCCCTGCATGATGATGGATTTGGTGACGTGGGCTTTGATAATGATACACCAGATATGGTACGAGGACAATTAGATTCTACTCTAAATGTAAGTATTAACAATTATTTTAATATTCTTTTTTTTATTTATTTATTATTTTCAATAACCTAGCCTATTGGCCATAATCGGACATAAATTTCTACTTAATAATATTTTTTACAAAAAATTTAATTTAAAAATGAAAAAAAAAACAAAAATTTAATTTGATAAAAATATAAATTTCATTTCATTTATTTTTATTTAATCGAGCCCAAATGGGCCATATATGATTAATATAGTAGGTATAAATTGCAATATTCATGTAAATACAAATAAATTAAAAATATAAAACTATTGTTACTATGTATATAATAAATCTATTGTGGAAAAAATAGCTAATTGCTTAAAATTATCCAAAAATTTTCGTTTAATAACTGAAATAGTAAAACTGAAATTGGAAGTGAGTTCCATAATTATGAGTATAAATAATACTTAACTTAATAATACTTAAAAAAATAATATTACTTTTGTTTAAATTAATTTACTTTTTTAGGATCAATTATTTGAAGATGAGGTTATTTCAAACGTAATAGAAAATAACGAAACAAGCATTAGGCTTAATGAACCAGATGTCACGGATTCACGTTTAGATGGTGATGGATTTGGAGATGAATTTGGACGTAAGCTAAAATTTCATTATTATTATTATATTTATACTTGAAATAATCATTTACAGAACCAGAACTGTTTGGGGATGAGTTGTTTGGAGAACCTCCTCGATTAGAGGCTGTTAGTCAGGAAATAATAGAATCTATTCCTAATGTAAATGAAGAGTCAGACGACGATGTATCTGACCATTTCGATGCGAGGGCCCCTTCACCCGATTCAAGTTGTGAAGGATCTCCGGTTGTAATTCCAAAAGAAGGTAATTTATATATTTTTTTTTTTAATATTTTAGAAATTAGAAATCGTCAGTTGTGTCGCAAACATCAAATTCATATGAAAGTGAAAACCATAGAGACGAGACGGTATTGGCAAAAACCTAAGTCTGTTGTCAAAAACCTATATTGCAACAACAAAATACATGCTAGTCAATGTATTTTGTTGTTGTATCAGAAATATGATTTGTTGTATTTTTGTTTGACAAATCAGAGTGTCTCGCCTCTATGTATAATTCTCTATGGTGAAAACTATGTCGTATTAATGAGGTGATAGCATCTCGGCAACAAATACAACATTTGTTAGTTGTCGAATACACTTTAATGTCAAATATGAAATATAACAAAAAATAAACTGATGTACTTTTAAGGGTTGTTCAGCTTATAAAAAATATATTGATATGAAGAAACAAATTGTTCTTAAATCTAAGGAAAGAAATCTCAGGGTTTCTACTAATGTTGCTTCAGCTTTAAAAATCAATGACGTCGTTCGTTCAGATAAATCTTTTGCTAGTCTTTTTCAATCTCAAAATTCAAATTGTCAAGTGGATTCTAACAATATGTCTCCTTTAATTAAAGAATTTTTAAAAATTGCCAAAATTCTTTGCGAGCCTGAAACTTTGTCTTTAGAAGACAAAATAAGTAAATTTATTGCAAACTATAAAAATCTTTCAAAGGAGGAGGCAAAACTTCAGTGTCGTGGTCTCCTAGATGAAGTAAAAAAATGATATGATCCATAATGCATTAACTCTATTCACTTTTAATGTTAGATCGCTCATTGATATAAGTCGGAGAGTAGATCTATTGAATATTTTAGTTTCGAATAATATAGACATTGCCTTTGTGCAAGAAACACATCTGAATGGTAGACATAACGTATCTCTTGCTAATTATACTTTTTTCAGAGATCACAGTTCTCAAGGAGTCGCTATTATTTTAAAGAAAAATTATAAATATACTAAAGTAAAAATTCATGATATAGAGTTTCCAAATGATGAATGGGTGATGACTTATGTAATGCTAATGAAAATTTATTTTATAATTTTTTACATCAAAACGCCTTATATTTTGAACGGATTTGTCATACAACACCAACATATCCTAATGGCTCCTCATATTTAAATCATTTTTTAATTAGTCCAAATTTGTCGAATGTAAATTTAAAATTATCTTCCCTCCCAACTCTTTCAGAAATTACCCACATAAACCTCAAATAAAACTGTCAAATTTCGAAATAATTTTATAAAAGAACAAATTGGGAAAACTTTAGAAATGATATTAGGAGTGGTATTTTAAATCATTATCCAGATTCTGATAGAAATCTGACAAACATAGAAATTGATAAATATATTGATGACTTTACAACCACTATACAATCGATTAATAATAATCATTCGGAGAAAATTGAATGCAAGAGTAAATAATTTATAATTTCTGATAAAATAAAGAACATGTTTAAAATGGAATATAGATGACAAAAAGAGTTAAAAAGAAAATATCATAGAAATTTTAGTCGTTTTGATGCAGACTATTTACTTTTATCCAAACAAATACAATTATTAAATATAATAATTAAGAGACAGGTAGAACTAGAACAATCTGCAATGTTTAGCAAAAAACTGCAGCAGATTAAACCAGGTCCTACTGCTCATCGACAAATTTACAATATAATAGGATACAAAAAAAATAATAATTTGAAGAATCTATCTGTTAATGGAGTGCTGATAGAGGATAAATCTTCAATTCTATATGAATTAAAGAATCATTTTTCCAACATTTACAGCGGTTCCACCCCTGCAAGAGACGTTTCTATAAATAACACTCTTAACCAAAATCAATGCTTGCAAATATTTTCTGAACAATTTTCATCAATTAACTCGCAGAATTGTGAAAATCTTACAACTTTAAATGAGGTATCATCCCATTCTAATTGTATTAACAATAAAAAATCTTGTGGTTTGGATAAAATTTCTAATTTTATTATAAAAAAAACTCCCATTAAAGGCATTTGAATATCTTCTGATTATTTTTAATAATTGTTTAAATAACTCATATTTTCCAGATGTTTGGAAAATTTCTAAAATTGTTCCCATACAGAAAAAACCAAATAATACTGATATCAACAATTTAGCCCAATTTCTTTACTCTCAAATTTAGGGAAATTTTTTTAAAGAATAATAAGAGAAAAAGTGGACATTTCGTTAAATGAATCATATATTCCAGATCTTCAATTTGGGTTTAAAAAAGGCCACTCTACAGTTGATGCTTTACTAAAATTTCATAGTGATGTAATATCGAATCTTCTCGTAATCGTTTTTGTACAGTAGCAGTTTCATTAGATATCGAAAAAGCTTATGATCATGCATATCACAATGGTATTCTATTTAAGATGATAGTAATTGGATTTAGTCCTTCTATTGTTAAACTCTTTCAAAGCTTTTTCACCACACGGAAATTTTGTGTACAATTTAACAGCGATCAATCAGAATTCGAAAATATAAATTGCGGGGTACCACAACGTTAAATTTTGGCACCACACCTTTACAACATTTTCATGTATTATTTTCCTCACAATTTTCCAAATTCAACTGGCTTACTGTATGCAGATGATTCCCTCTTGTATTCCCATAGCGAATCCCCAATTAACGCTCTAAGACAAGTCTCTAACCATCTTCAAATTGTTAACAAATTTTATGATGATTGGGGAATCAAAATTAATACTTCTAAATGTGAAGCAATTTGTCTTCGTAATGCATCGGGAAAATGTAAATATTATGTTGTTCCAGAAAGTAAAAGATTAAAGCTCTTTCTTGAGGGTGTAGAGATTCCTTTCGTTGAAAATTTGAAATATCTTGGAATCAACTTTAATATTCTTTTTAAGTTTAATAAACATGCAAGACTTGTTTTAATGAAATCATATAAGATAATGGGTGCTTTTTCAAAGATTATTTATAATAAAGATTTACCAAAGAAGACGAAACTTCTTTTATATAAAACCAGTATAAGACCTGTTTTCTTATATGGTTTTCCAATTTGATTCAGTGTTTCCCCTACTGTTATCAAAGAAATGGAAATATTTGAACGAAACATTTTGAGATGTTGTATTCAAAAAAACTTCGAATCTTTAAATAGACGTTATTCAAATTCATATATATATTATCATTCAAAAATAACACCAATCGGTTTGTATGAGTGCGACATTCTGAGAAGATTTTTAAATAGACTTGTAATACACGAAAATCATCATATTAACGAAATATTTAATGAGCAAAGAGTTTTCAGTTGGTATAACACAAACTATCTCTCACCTATCGGTTTTTTTAAATGAAGAAATTCCTAGCTTTGGTGTAAATCTAAACTTAAGTCACAAAGTATACAGAGGCGTCACGAGACAAAATAATATAGTTCTATATTTGTTTCATTTTTAGTAACTGCCCTTTTCATTTTGTTTTAGTCTTAATTTTCTGCCGCAATAATTCAATTTCTTTCTGATTTAGTTTGATGCAATCATTTATTTTTGTAATATTTCACTTTTAATTGCCATTGTACATGTGGAGTTTTATTTTGCAAATGTAAAAAACAACCAAGAATTTTGTTTCATTAATATTTACACGTAAACAATACAAACATTTTTATAATTTTCCATTTTAAAAAATTTTGTGCCACAGACTACGAAAAAATTGTCTTACAAATTTATTTGTTGTTTTGTTCACATTTCTTTGTCTACCAAATTCGTGTTGTATATAGCGTTTTGCTTTAACACATCACTGTTATTGTAGTACAAAATATATTGCTATCTCTTTTTATGAGAACTGCCCTAACATCTGATTTGGCGTTTTTTAAACGTCAAATTTGACACTTCTGTATATTCTGTGCTTAAGTCACCGGTTTTTTAAAAAAAGTTTATCTGGCACACAGAGGATAGTGCCCTTTTGAGAATTTTATGTTAAATTTTGTATTTTTTTTGTTTTTATTAGATTTAAGTTTATTCTAAGAGTTTTCCTCTTCAAATATGTTAGCCCCGGGAGCAAGGTCAGATTTACATTTCTGTTAAATTTATACGTTATTTTTTTATACACAGTTATTAATGTTAATGCTTGGTGCTTTAAACAAATTATTGTAAATTAAGATAATACATTATAGTCTTAAGTAATTTTTAATTTTTGTTTCAAATACTTTTATTTTTTAAAAAAAGGCTCAATAAAATTTAACTATAACTTTTTGATTTTATTCAATTTAATATGTTTTTTCCCTTTTCTCATTTTTCCTATTCAAATTCAATGGGTAAAACACCCGGGGAACAAACTCCCGCGGTATAATTTTACATTAAGAGGGTTTTCATAAACATACATACATATATCTATCGTAATCCAAGCCCTTTTAAATGATATCAAAACATTTGATATCGAATAATTAAGAAGATATTTACGATTTTTGAGATTTGTGTTCCCAATATTGTTTAAATCATTGGTCTCCAAATGTGTGCGCGCGGGCATTGCCTATGTATTGTTGTGTGCGTTTGGTTAACAATGGTTTAAATATAATCGATTCTTTTAGATTGAATAACCTTAAAAATTGGTGAACAAGAAAATGTCCATTTGTCTTTTTATTTTTAGTTAGCTAGGCTAAACCTTTAATATTTGATCAGATTTTATTAACGATACTCTTATAAAAACTTCATGCAGACATAAATATAAAACTGATGGCCAGTTTTTGACTTCGTATTTATATACTTATTTAGTTAATTTTAACTTAAAACAAGTAAGAGTGCTATATTCGGCTGTGCCGAATCTTATATACCCTTCACCAAATTATACTTCAAAATTTTAAATATTTTTAAGTAAACAAAATTAAATTTTTTTCCAGTTGTTTTTTTCATTTTTTGGAAAAAAAAATTTTTCGATTATTTTAAATTTTTTTTTTTTTAAATTTAAAATTTTTTTTTTTAAATTTAAAATTTTTTTTTTGTTTTTTCAATTTTTTTTTTCCGATTTTGACCCATTGTAGGTCCAACTTACTATGGTCTTATATACGTCGTTACAAATGTCTTTGAAATATCTATCATTAGATATCCATATTGTCTATATTAATGTCTTAGAGCTAGTTTCTGGGATAAAGATAATCTACATTCATCGCTTAAACCTAGATTAAACTAAAAATTGTGTTTCTCACTTATTGTTTTGTTACTATATAATCTAGGTTTAACTGAGCATCATTGATGAGTTAAACCTAAGTATAAAATGCTAAAGCACAAACAGATAAAAAATAAAATAAACAAATCAGCACAGCAGCTCTTTGTTTTGATTTGCTTTATTAACATAAATATAATTTTTAATATACATTTTATATACTTTAATGTTACTTTTTCTTTTACAAAGTAAAAATTTACAAAAAAAAATATGTACGCGGTTGCTTTTTCTTATAAAATTTAAAGTGTTGCCATATTTATATAAACAAATTTGAGGAATAAACATGTGATTTGACTCAAAAGTATGGCAATGCTAACAAAATTAATCTATTAGTGAGAAACACAATCATTGGTTAAATCCCGGCAAAATATGCTTCAGGTTTAATATAACAGCGTGTTAAGCTGAGTTTAACTGACAAGTAAGAAACTAGCTCTAGTAATCCAGATATAGCTCAAAAATCGAGGTTGTCTTGGTTTTTTCCTCATATCTCAGCCATTTGTGGACCGATTTTGCTGATTTTAAATAGCAAAATTCTCGAAAGAGAATCTCCAATTTCCAATTTCTTTTTAAATGGCCTCTTTGGCACTGAGAAACTCATTTTCGTATTTAAATAGATCTTAAATATAAAACAGAAAAATACTTCTTTTTTTATTTTTTTCTTGTGTTTGTTGTGTAAAAGTGTAAAAAAATCAGTGTAATTCTTCCTTTTTGAAATGAATATTTAAGTCCTGTGTGAATATTTAAGTCCGGCACTGTACATGTTTTAAACGATTGAAATCTGTGTTAATATGCCCAAGAAAAAATATGTTTTAAAAAAAGTACCAAACTGTTTACCCGGATTTGGCCCAATATACACCTATTCACTCGAGTTCCAAATAACACCCTGTTAGTTAATTTTTGTATGAATCCAGGAGCCAATGTTAAAAAAATTATCAAAATTGCCTTAATAATTTGAAATAAAATGTATTTTCCCGATTTTATCCCCTTTGGTACCTTCTTAATCCCCATTGCGGTGGTAAAATTGTATTGAAATAAAAATCTGCATAAAATATTCGTATGTCTATGTCAAATTATAGAAAAACTTATTTTATGAAAAAGTACCAAAAATAAACAAAATTTTTATCCCTTAAGGGTTCGAATTTCCAAAAAGTACCAAACTTATATTTTTATTTTTTGATAAGTAAAGAAAACCATTTAAAATTTGTTTCTATGTGTATTGGTTTAAAAGATACATAGGGTGCCAAAAAAGTACCAAAATACAGTTTTTACCCGTTTTCTCCCCTAAAAGGATCGAATTTCGAAAAAGTACGAAACACCTGTCAGCTTATTTTTTAAATGGTGTAACATGCTATTTTAATTTTTTTTGTATCTTTATTAGTTTTGAACATATAAGGTTACCGAATTTACCCGTTTTTACCCCCTAAACGTTCGAATTTTCAAAAATCCCTTCTTAGTGGATCGTTTTGTGGAGGGAGGAACCCACAGTTTAAATTTCATGATTCTAGCTTCAGTCGTTTGTTAACGTTACTCTTTTATATATAGAGTAAGTTCGGGTAATGTGGTATAGCTGCTTTTCTCTAAAACTAAGAGCATAGGAGTAGCGGTACCAAGCTTAAGGGTTTTATGATCTCAGAAAATTCACATTGGGTGAGTGTACTTCATTTTTGCAAGTCATGTTAATAGTCAGTTCTAAAAAATCAGCATTATCTTATGGTAGACTTTTTTTTGTGGTCTGTTAAAAATTAATTTTTTTCTACAATCACGTGTTTTAAACATTATTAATTTAATTTTAAAGTCAAATGGGAATATTTTGCTTTTGAAGAACATGTGTAATAATATAGTATATTTAGTGTATATGTTTAATTTTATAATAATTTCAATAAACCACGAGGTCGGCTAACGTGGTTTAGCTAAAGAATTTCAAGCAAATAATATGCCAAAGAAATGTGAAGTATGAAAATGGGCAGCGGAAGATTTTAAGAACGCTATCTGAGCTATTAGAAACAACAAATGAAAATTTGTTTCGCATCAGTCATTCAATGTCTCCTACGAAGCGAAGAATGTGTTGAGGAGCTTCTGATAAGCTTGGTCAGCCGCCAACTTTAACCGCATCCATTAAAGATGATTTAAATAAAACGCAACTCATTTACAAATTAAAATACTATGTATCGGTTATGCGGTTTGGTATACAATATTAAAAGAAGATGGTGTACCACATTACCCGCCAATTTTTTCAATGGCTTTGTTTATGGGTGTTTTCTCTTTTTCCCAAATTTCTCTGAAACTTGCACTTAAAAGACTTTTTTACTTTCATGGATGTAAACCTAACACTTGTAGTAAAACACCAGCTGAAAACTGTTCCAATCGAATTAAGATTCTAAAAATTATAGTCAAATAAAAAATAGGTATACCACATTACCCGAGCTTACTCTATAGATTAGAGTTAATTTAAAAAATTTGATTTGGAGCTAATTTAAAAAATTTGGTATCATCATTTTTCTGAAGGTTTTTGCGTAAATAAAAATAATGGCTTCCTTTTTTTTGGAAAATTTTCACTCCTTGTGGTTCAACGCACCTAAAGTCGCGAATTTTGAGCACATTTTTCTGTAGAGCGAAAACGGTTGAATATATTGCAAATCTGATTTCACCAATGAATTCAGCATCAAAAATTAATACAATTGATGTTTTTAATCCTTAAAAATAGTTCCACTAACCCACAACAGGGGCGCAAATCTCATAAAAAAAATAAAAAAAAGAATTTTTGATTTTTTAAACATGCATTTTAAGCTTAGCAAAACAGTACTAATATTTCCTTTCTATGACAACAAATTAAAAAGTTGTGTGGCTTTAAAAATGTTTTGCTAAGGCAATTAATAAAAAAATTTCTAAACGTTAACAAGAAAATACCAAATTTTATTTTCTTATTAAATAAATAACTTTGAAGCCTCATAACTTTTTAATGGTTAGTGATAAATTGTTAAATTGTGAAAAAAATTCAGAAAACTTTTAATAAAAATGGATCCAAATGTTTTTTTGTATTCCTCATCATCGGCCAGTGACAAATATCAGATTGTTTTTTACTTTGATTAGCACAAAGTACCATGTGCAAAGTTTTGAAAAACGAAAACAAAATAAATACAAAACAAATTGTGGCCCAAAATTTTACAATTTTAAAATAAAATATGTATATTTTTTACACTTACATATTTTGAGAAAATATCAGAAAAATACGTATAATTTTATTTATTTATTATTTTACTTCATTGTTTTGGTTGATTTGTTTAGTTTTACCACAAAACGGCAGTGTTTGATTCTTTTCGATAAGAGATTACCTATCGAGTACAACTTCGAGTAAATACGTTTCGATAACGACTGCCGTGATCCACGTTAACTACATTTCGATGACAAAGTACTCGATTTCGAATGCGGTGATTTGGCCCCTGATTCTATATGTGGTCAAAATTTGGTGAAATTCTACTTCCACAAAGTGGAACATTATTAAATTTTACAGCACCTACATAATCAATGCGTTGCTTGGTTGATTCTAATCTACATCTAGGAATCATTCAATTTGTTCTATTTCAGATGTTAATATTAGATTGGTGTTGAGAAAATGTTAAGCTTTGGTGACCAATATGGTTAATGCATTTAAAACATTGTTAACCAAACTCTCAAAACAATAGATTTGCTTCGTATTCTAGTGTTTCGATATGTGTACACTGAGCCAAATTTCTTAGGAAAATATCCTTCACTGGCAACATTTGTAAAATAACTCATGTTCGATTTTTAATTTCGGTTTCACATACAGCTGCGGTCAAAATAATAGCACCACGACATTCATATTGTTATATTAAAATATTACGTAAAAACTGTTAAATTAATTTTTGTTGTTTTTGTATTAATTTATGCTTAATTCAATAAACTTTCAAACATTAAAAATAATTTTGAAAATTAGAAGCAAATTTTAAAGAAAAACAACATAATATATAACTAACTAAGAAATTCAAAAGTCAAAAAAATAGCACCAAGATAGAAATCGATTAAAATAAACAAACATTAACCAGGACAAAATTTAATTTAGTAACAATTATTATGGTTTGTAACGTTCTTAACACGTTATTATTAAAAGTAAAATATTGCTGCCTTTTGTTTTCGTATTTTTTGGCAAAAAAGAGACCGACCACCTCCTACCCATAAAGATTCTAAAATTTTTTAAATTTTGTATCCAACTTGTATGCCAAATATATTTTTTCATTCCCCAAAATAAATTCTTAAATATTTTTGGTTTCCTTTTACCCTTTTTGTGACTCTTGGCCATCTAGTTTTAATAAAATTATGTTTGGGGATATCGCATCCTGTGCCACGACATTGACCTTTTAGCTTGAAACCCAAATTTATATCAATTTATCATTCCATAGATCATTCCTGGGGTCATAATTTCTTTGATTTATATCTGAGTATGATTTTACAAAGCATTTGATCATATAATATTGAATTATGTATTCCACATATTCAATATATTCTTCGAATGTTATAGTAGAAAAACCACGATCAAATTATAATTTTAAAATCTGTGTGTTTTTAAGAAAAGATGAATATATTATCTTAAATTTTAGTTGAAATTGGATTCGGAGGACATTCTATAGAAGTCTGATATCAAACAATATAATTTGTTTAATTATTTGACCAAGAAGTTTTTTGGTACTTGAATGTTGAAAAATGGTAATGTGACTTTGGAAATTTTACCTTTAATAGAGGATGTTATATTATTGATAAAACTTTTCTAGGATTTAAATAATTTAAATTTTGTTCTTGTAATGGTCAGCGAATAACTGCAACACTAGTCGCCACTTTTGACCACCGTGCAGAACATAAATGCCTGATTTTCGAAACGGTGGGCCAAGAGTGTTATGATTAAAAGCGATAAGCGATTTCGCAACCTGAAATTTATATTTTTATTTCAACGCAATGTTTTTTAAAACCATTTCTAAATATCTATAAATAGTTTTTTTTTCTGAATTAAGCTAATTGTATGTTCAGAAATCATAATTTTTGAAACTAGAGCTCAAATACACCACTTTTTTTGTTACTAAAAAAATTTGAAAAGTAAAATTAATTTTATTTGTTTTAAATTTTATTCATTTCGATATAAATTAATTCAAATTACAATATTATGGCGATTTTTTTAAATCGAAAACATAAATATTATATATTTTTTCGACAATTTCTTACGATGGTGCTATTATTTTGACTGCACAAAATCTGGGTATTTTTCAAAAATGAAAGGTTAATTTGTCTTAAAGAAAACTTTACTCATAGAAGAAATAGAGATTAATTAACGATATACTATAAATATTTAATTAAAATTACTACGATAAGGTTCTGTGGTGCTATAAGAAACTCACACATAGACGGTACCGGTGTTTTTATTGTGTGCGTATATACTTGCTAGGTAATTCAAATGAGATTGGATCAGAGATTGAAATATCATCATCTTTGATTTAACATCAAGTTTATTCTTTAATGTATATAGAATTCCAATTGCCGGAGCTATTTTCTTTTTCAAATCATGCATATGTATATTAGAGTGTCCCAAATTTTTTTTTGGAATTTTGGAACGCATACCCTCTATTTTTTTATAAATATAAAACTATAGTAAAATATGAAATTTTGTCTTTCTATCATGATTGCAACCCGTGCCGACTTGCGATTTAGTTTTGAAGGGAAAAAATACATTTTTTTTCAATTTTGCCATTAAATAATTACTTTTGCAATTTAATTTTAAAGAATCGTGTACATAATTGTCGTTCTAATCTATATATATAAAAGTGAATGTGTGTTTATATGTACTAGGACCGCACGGTGGCCGAAATTCGACCACTTTTAAACGCATTTTACCACTTTTATGGAAAGAATTTAAAAAAAAAATTATGTTCTGCAAATCTAGAGAAAATAACCTTTTAAACCATATATGTTTCATCAATATTGGTGGACAATAACATACTTAAAAGTGTACCACAAAAAAACGTGTGGCCTATTTATATATCTAGGATCGCCCGGTGGCCGAAATTCGACCACTTTTAAACGCTTTTTACTACTTTTATGGAAAGAATTTAAAAAAAAATTATGTTCTGCAAATCTAGAGAAAATAACCTTTTAAACCATATATGTTTCATCAATATTGGTGGACAATAACATACATAAAAGTGTACCACAAAAAAACGTGTGGCCTATTTATATATAAGATGATGATGTATATATGTATATTTATTGGTTTGAAGTCTATAGACGGCTAAACAGATTTGCTTAAAATTTTGAATTTTCAAGTGGGCGTGGTCCTCCCATACAAAGTTAATTTTAAATATCAAATATTTTGGAAACTATAATAGTTATAGTCCTCAAATTTTGCATGAGCAATACCACCGTTTGTATAAATATTTGAGGCCAGAATGGGAGTGGAAGCCACAGAGGGCGTGGCACCTCCCATATGATGATAATTAAAAAATCTATTATATGGGATACAATAAGAGATAGAGTCCATAAATTTTGCACGGTTATTCTATCATCAATATTAATAGTTAGGACAAGAATGGACGGACTATTAATAGTGGGCGTGGCACATCCCATACAAACTAAATACAAAAAATCATATCTATGTGCATAATTTTGATATGTAAAGCAATGAAACTTTGTATGAATTACATATTTAGGCCAAAATGGGCAAACTAGCAAAAGTGGGAGTGGCACCTACCATAGATATAATGACTAATTATATCAATATTAATTTTTAGTACTGAAGTGCGCGGATTACCAACAATATTAAGTAAATGTTAAAATTTGTATACATTTGAAACCCTTATATATAAAAGTCAATGTGTGTTTGTTTGTATGATTGTTTGCATATTTGTAATGGCACTCGATTTACAGTAAGGCAATTAATGAACAATCTAATCGGAGCGACCGAATTATAACTTCGGAAATCAGTTTCCCATTTGCTTAGTATTTGCAATGACAATTGATAAAGCTCAAGGTCAGTCTTTTCAAAATCTAGAAAATCCATGTTTTTCAAATGAACAGAAACTAATTTCAGATAGACTAACCCCCATTTTCTCAATATCTGGTTATCGTTTATCGTAACGATAAACCTCCAATTAACATTTTTTTGTATGACAAAATAACCAGAGATTCAGAAAATGGGGGTAAATATATTGTAAATCTTTACGGTACGGGTAGCGAAGCACATCGGGGTTTAGTTAGTAAGATATAAAACACAAAAATTGGTTAAAAAATGTTAAAGTTATTAAAAAATCGCCAGGCCATTAACGTGTCTCAGGCCACTAGAACAAGGAATGTATGAACAAAATTAACATATTTTTAGATATATTGAAATAAAAGCTTATTTTTACTTAAAATATATCCATATTTACTCGTATATGAGTTTTTGTCTTCGTAGGATACCGTTAACCTATTCGCAGGTATGACCAAAAAAATTTTTTTAACTGCAGTTTCAAAACTCCATTTTTAAATTTTGTTAAACAAATTTCAGAATTTTTTAATCATCACATTGGGATTTATTGAGAACATAATAGGGAATAAAAATATGAAAAAAGTATGACAATACCTCCTATAGTTTTTTCGTATCTGCGATTTTCGAGAAAAACTAATTTTTTGGCCATATTTTGGCGAATGTGCCGAATTTCCTTACTGTTATAAACTTTAAGTAAAACCTATTCAGAATATTATAGCCCATGCAATTTTAAATATAGTCTGAAAGTTTTACTAAAATCGGAAAACGCCAACCCTTAAATCGAGAGGGTCAAAGGTCAAATTTTTCAATATTTGGAATTTCTTATGGAAAAATAGCGAAATGTTATATATTTTTGGGCCGATTTTTGTTTTAATAACGAAATTAATATTTTATTGAGGAGTTTTGAATAATAAAATTGATTTTAACCAGAGACCAAAAATAACTTATTAAATTTTTTGATTTATATTTTTTTACGTTGCCTAATAAGTGTTATTCATAATATATATTTTTTTAAGTTGCTCATAACTTTTATTTTCGATTTATATTTTTTTTACGTTGCTCATAACTTTGTTTTTCAATTTGTATGTTTTTAAGTTGCCTCAAAAGAAGTTTCTTTCGTCACCTTGATTGCATTTTATTAGTACATACATTGAATTTAACCTTTAAAGTCGCAAAAAATAAGCTTGGTATGAGCTTGGTATGATGATGATTTTTATTGTGTGTTTTTTAAATAAAGAAGAATTTTGTTTCACAATCAATGTTTTAGCAAACGCACTGTCCGCCAAGTTGAACCTTTTCTCAGTCAATAAAATACGCAAAGCAGAAAATGCTCTTTCAACAGAAAGCCGTTTAGCCGGCAGTGCATAGACAATATGAACCAATTTATTTAAAAATTGCAAAACTATCCATTTTCTCTTCCTAATATTGCAAGAAATCGGCTTCTACGTCCAGTCTCATAGGTTTAAAGCTCTCTATATTTGCCTTTGTCATCTTCTGAAGATAAATCCACTTCAAGTCAGTGTTTAAAAAGCTACGATAACTAACAAATTTTTAACTGTTGCTACAACTACTGCTTCAAAAAAGTGTATGTAGCGGTAGCAGTAGCATTTGTCTTTTTTCGTTTTCTTGTTTTTTAAAAACTACTGCTACCTTCAAAATATAAAACTCTTAACAGAGCAGTAGTAATAAAACATGAATTGTAAATGGAGTAGTAGCATAAAAATATAAATCATTGCTACTGCTCTATATCGAGTTTTAATTTTTAAGGTAGCAGTAAAGTAGCAGTTGATACAGCAGTTAAGGTAGCAATAAAAGTAGTCAAAAAAGAAAATCTTCAGTCATAACACCAAAATTGACAGAATTATGTGTTGTTTTTGTTTTGAGAGAGTTTGAATGAATTATTCGATTTTAGTCGTCTCAGATGTTCGTGTTGCTAACAGAAAGATCGTGTTTTCTGTGTGTATAACAAAAAAACCGAACTTTTGTTTACAACACGACCAACTTACACAAATATACATTTACAACAACAACACATAATATACTTTTTTGGCTGAAGATTTTTATTATACCCTTCAGCTTCGTGAGAAGGGTATATATAAGTTTGTCATTCCGTTTGTAATTTCTACATTTTTCATTTCCGACCCTATAAAGTATATATATTCTGGATCCTTATAGATAGCGGAGTCGATTAAGCCATGTCCGTCTGTCTGTCTGCCTGTCTGTCTGTCTGTCTGTCTGTCTGTCTGTCTGTCCGTCTGTCTGTTGAAATCAATTTTCTGAAGGCCCCAGATATCTCCGGGATCCAAATCTTCAACAATTCTGTCAGATATACTTTCGAGAATTTTGCTATTTAAAATCAGCAAAATCCGTCCATAAATAACGGAGATATGAGCAAAAATCCGAGACAACCTCTGAAAATTTCATCAAAAAACACAATGTTGCATGCTTTGACAAAAAAACAACAAAACGTATGTTTCTATGTGCAAGTTTTGTGTATTTTGTTTTTTCTTGTGTTTTGTTTCTTTTGGCGTTGTTGTTGTTTTTTATACAACTAAACGTTTGTTTGGTTGTGTGTTGGTTTTTTTTTACAAAAAAAACAACAAAACGTATGTTTGGATGTGCAAGCTTTGTGTATTTTGTTTTTTTTTGTGTTTTGTTTCTTTTGGCGTTGTTGTTGTTTTTTATACAATTAAACGTATGTTTGGATGTGTGTTGGTTTCATTGCCTTGCGTATTTTGTTTTTGTTTTTTCTTTTAGTGTTTTGTTTCGTTTGGCGTTGTTGTTGTTTTTTGTGTTCTTGATAAATTTAGGATGCTGTACGCTGAAAATGGGCAATGTACATACATATATGGGGGATTTCATGTCAAGTGAACCAACTTTTGAAATCGATGTCTTCCGATCGGGATGAAATTTGCACCAAGGTTAGCTCTATTGGATAGTAACTCAGACACAATTTTTCAACAACATCGGTCGAGAACTCTCTGAGTTATAGGGGGTAAAATTTTGACAATTTGGTCAAACAGGGGTTTTTTCTTATCCATGTAACTTATTACCTATTGTTCTTAGCAAAATGTGTTCCAAATAGTATAGATAGCTATTTCTTCGATCTTTCGAAAAAAAATATTAAAAAAAAAAAATAAAAAATTTTTAATATTTTTTTTCCGAAATCAAAAACTTTTTTGACTTTTTTTTAAAATACGCTATTTTTTTTATTTTTTTTTTTTTTCTTAAAATAAAGTTTAGATATTTTCCTTGAACACCTACTTGGTCGCTTAGTGGGATGCGAGTGGGATATCTATCAAAATAAATATTTTGTAACTCAAAACATAAAATTTTTGACTTTTTTTGCAAAATCAAAAACTTTGTTGACTTTTTTTTTTCAAAATGGACCCTTTTTTAATCTTTTTTTTTAGGTCAAACAAAAGCTTAGATATTATCCTTGAAGACCCTTTTGGTCGCTTAGTGGGATGCGAGTGGGATATCTATCAAAATAAATATTTTTTAACTCAAGACTTACAATTTTTGACTTTTTTTTTTGCAAATACGATTTTTTTCCAAATGGGCCCTTTTTTTAAAATTTTTTTTGTAGTCAAAAGAAAGCTTAGGTCCATTCCTTTAAGATATTTTTAGTCCCTTAGTGGGATGCGAGTAGGATATCTATCAAAATAAATATTTTGTAACGCAAGACATACAATTTTTTAATTTTTTTTTGCAAAATCAAAATTTTTTTCCAATATGGGCCCTTTTTTAATTTTTTTTTTTTGCTCAAAAGAAAGCCTAGGTCCATTCCTTTAAGATATTTTTAGTCCCTTAGTGGGATGCGAGTGGGATATCTATCAAAATAAATATTTTGTAACGCAAGACATACAATTTTTTAATTTTTTTTTGCAAAATTGAAATTTTTTTCCAATATGGGACTTTTTTTTAAAATTTTTTTTTGCTCAAAAGAAAGCTTAGGTCTTTTCCTTTAAGACCTATTTTGTCACTTAGGAAGATGTGAGTAGGATATCTATTAAAATAAAAATGTTGTAACTCAAGACATTCAATTATTGATTTTTTTTTGCAAATTCGAATTTTTTTTCAAAATGGGCCCTTTTTTAAAAATTTTTTTTTAGTCAAAAGAAAGCTTAGGTCCATTCCTTTAAGATATTTTAGGTCCCTTAGTGGGATACGAGTGGGATATCTATCAAAATAAATATTTTGTAACTCAAGATATACAATTTTTGATTTTTTGGCAAAATCAAAAACTTTTTTGACTTTTTTTTAAAATGGGCCCTTTTTGTAATTTTTTTTTTGGCTATAAAGAAAGCTTAGGCCTATTCCTTTATGATGGTTTTGATCGCTTAGTGGGATGCGAGTGGGATATATATCAAAATAAATGTTTTGTAACTCAAGACATACAATTTTTGTGTTAAAACATTTATTTTGATAGATATCCCACTCGCATCCCACTAAGGGACTAAAAATATCTTAAAGGAATGGACCTAGGCTTTCTTTTGAGCAAAAAAAAAAAATTAAAAAAGGGCCCATATTGGAAAAAAATTTTGATTTTGCAAAAAAAAATTAAAAAATTGTATGTCTTGCGTTACAAAATATTTATTTTGATAGATATCCTACTCGCATCCCACTAAGGGACTAAAAATATCTTAAAGGAATGGACCTAAGCTTTCTTTTGACTACAAAAAAAATTTTAAAAAAAGGGCCCATTTGGAAAAAAATCGTATTTGCAAAAAAAAAAGTCAAAAATTGTAAGTCTTGAGTTAAAAAATATTTATTTTGATAGATATCCCACTCGCATCCCACTAAGCGACCAAAAGGGTCTTCAAGGATAATATCTAAGCTTTTGTTTGACCTAAAAAAAAAGATTAAAAAAGGGTCCATTTTGAAAAAAAAAGTCAACAAAGTTTTTGATTTTGCAAAAAAAGTCAAAAATTTTATGTTTTGAGTTACAAAATATTTATTTTGATAGATATCCCACTCGCATCCCACTAAGCGACCAAGTAGGTGTTCAAGGAAAATATCTAAACTTTATTTTAAGAAAAAAAAAAAAATAAAAAAAAATAGCGTATTTTAAAAAAAAGTCAAAAAAGTTTTTGATTTCGGAAAAAAAATATTAAAAATTTTTTATTTTTTTTTTTTAATATTTTTTTTCGAAAGATCGAAGAAATAGCTATCTATACTATTTGGAACACATTTTGCTAAGAACAATAGGTAATAAGTTACATGGATAAGAAAAAACCCCTGTTTGACCAAATTGTCAAAATTTTACCCCCTATAACTCAGAGAGTTCTCGACCGATGTTGTTGAAAAATTGTGTCTGAGTTACTATCCAATAGAGCTAACCTTGGTGCAAATTTCATCCCGATCGGAAGACATCGATTTCAAAAGTTGGTTCACTTGACATGAAATCCCCCATATACTAATTATAAAAAATAATAATGCATCCACAACAAAGGTGAAGGGTATATAAGATTCGGCATAGTCGAATATAGCACTCTTACTTGTTTTTTACTTATTTTATTGCTACCTCAACTGCTACTTAGCTGCTACTTCAACTTCTACTTAACTGCTACTTCTTCTACTACCTCCACTGCTACTTCTATTACTACTAAATTTTAAAAGTAGCAGAATTAATAAAAAAACTAATGACTGCTACATCAAAACTTTTTCTTTTTTAAGGTAGCAATAGAAAATAAATTACTCTGCTACTTTTAAATTTTTCTTTTATTAGTACACTACAACTACTGCTACCAAAATGTGAAGGTAGCAGTAGTAGTAGGAATTATTGACTCCGAGTTTTTATTTAACTCAGAAAAATATTAAAGTTAACACCATTCATATTGAATGTGTTTTTCGTGATTTTAAAACTTGAGTGTCTTTTTAACCCCAAGTTCTATTAAGGGTTAATTTTAATTTTTGTGCAGTTATTATAAATACTAGACATCATGTTATATTTTTCTTAAGTTTCATCAAAATCGGCCCAAAAATATATAACATTTCGCTATCTTTCCTTTAGAAATTCCAAATATTGAAAAAATTGACCGATTTTAGTAAAACTTTCAGACTATATTTAGAATTACTTGGACTATAATATTCTGAATAGTTTTTACTTAAAAATCATAACAGTAAGGAAATTCGGCACATTCGCCAAAATATGGTCAACAAATTAGTTTTTCTCGAAAATCGCAAAATTTAAATCGCAGGAACGGAAAAACTATAGGAGGTATTGACATACTTTTTTCACATTTTTAATCCCTATTATGTTGTAAATAAATCCCCATGTGATGATCAAAAAATTCTTAAATTTGTTTAACAACATTTTTAAAAATTTGAAATTGGAGTTTTGAAACTGCCGTTAAAAAAAATATTTTTTTTGGTTATACATACCTGCGAATAGGTTAACGTTATCCTACAATGACAAAAACTCATATACAAGTAAATATGGATATATTTTAAGTAAAAATAAGCTTTTATTTTAATATTTCTCAAAATATGTTAATTTTGTTACTACATTTCTTGTTCTAGTGGCCTGAGACACATTAATGGCCTGGCGAATTTTTAATAACTTTAACTATTTTAACCAATTTTTGTGTTTTATATTTTATTAGAACGACAATTACGTACACATTTCGATTCTTTTAAAATAAATTGCAAAAGTAATTATTTAAGCAAAATTTTTACAAAAACTGAAAAAATGCATTTTTTCCCCCTTGTAAATGCACCTCAAAACTAAATCGCAAGTCGACACGGCTTGCAATCATGATAGAAAGACAAAATTTCATATTTAACTATAGTTTTATATATATAAAAAAATAGAGGGTATGCGTTCCAAAATTCCCAAAAAAAATTTTGCGACACTCTAATGTATATCTCATGACAAGTTACTTTGCAATGTAATTCCCATATACTTTACAGAATGGGTTTCATAGATAGTCTTCCCATCAATAAACACATTAAAGTTACTTTTTATACTTAAATCATGTGGTCTAAAACGTAACAATTTAGTACATACATTTTCTGAACGACAATTTCTGAAACAAAAAGTTTTATTAAAATCGGCTATGCTCACCGCATACCGCCCATGCAATCCAAATCGATTTTTTCGCATAAAATTTTTCCTATCCAAGCAAAAGTGTAGGAATTTGGTACATACACTTTCTGAAACACAAAAAATCGCATGCCGAGTTTCAGTCTTTACAAGGCTAGAAAAAGAAGCGCTTCACAGGTTATTTCAAAATTATGTTTTATATACCTCCATCTGTACATAAAATATTAATACATGGAACATATATTATTGAAAAAGTTTCGCTAACAATATAAATGATGACAGAAGAGGCACTTGTGGCAAGAAATAAAGATTTTCGCAGTTATAGGCTGAACCACACTCGCACGCTCTATTGCTTTCGTCGCGACAAGTCGGACCCTTTTATTATATCTAAATCTAAAAGTACCTCGAAATACTCCAACAAACACATCAAAATAGATGATGGTGTCAAGCAGCTTTTTTTTTAAATATAAATGACCTTCCTGACAGCCTTAATTCTGAAAGCTCCGACCATAGGGTAACATAGAGACGAGACGTAATTGTCAAAATCTTAAGTCTGTTGTCAAAAACCTAACTCTTGCAACAACAAAATACATGCTATTCAATGTATTTTGTTGTTGTATGAGACATATGATTTGTTGTATTTTTGTTTGACAAATCGGAAAGTCTCGTCTCTATGGCTCCGATTCTAAATAGCTTTTTTTTCTTGTAAACTGTAAAAAATATGATGCTATTAATTTACACGTGTAATGAAAATAAATACATATTCTAACATTTTTAAATTTGTTTATATTTTACATATTGGGTAAAAATATATATGTATGTATAACAAACTGACCGATTTTTTATGGGTCAAAGATTATATTTACCATATCCGTGGTTTAAGATGAAATATCTCAAAAAACATATACATTAGGGAATACCTGTTAAAAGTTGCTCTTTTAACTATCAAATATTTGGTGGATGGTATATATAGAGGTGCCCCAACCTCATTATAATAATAAAAAATAAATGACTCTTGAAAACGAGGTAGTCCTTGTGTCTAGTAGTCTTAGATGTCCTCTATCAGTTAAAAAGAAATAACGAAGTATATTGCAACTCAATAAAACAAGTATTTTCAGTTTCAAAAGTAGAATGAAAATTTTGAATTATAAAACGTTATAACAATTATTTAAAATTCAAATGTTACAAAAATTAAATTAACAAAGTACTTTTGTTGATAAACAAACAATTTGATCTAACATCCCCTCTCAACAAAATATATTTTGAATTAACATTTGAAATTTTGGCAGTGGTAAAGCTTTCGTAAGAAAATCTGCTAACTGTTGATCTGTAGGACAATATAGTACTTGAATAACTCCAGTTTCATAAAGGTTTTTGATGTGATGATATTTTACGTCAATGTGTTTCGTTCTAGCACTAAATTTTGCGGATTCAATTATTTTAACCCTGTCCTGTGCATCACATATGATGCACAGCAAGTTTCTTTCACACGTCCGTGCATCACATATGATTCACAAATTATATTATTTTTCAATTAATAAAAAAAAAATTTTGCACTTACGGCAAAAATTTTTTTTGTATGGGGACAGGCATAGGTTTACAGCTCGTAAACCTATGCCTGTCTTCATGGTCAGATTAATATCAGTATCTTCATTTTCAATTTCAGTTGCACATATTTATAATATCTACTAAAACCGTTTCATTTTGTTTATTCGCTTTATCCGGTAAATTGAAATTTTCTAAAAATTTTACGTCTTTGCTTATTATAATTTTATTACTTCCATTTATCAGAATTCTATATCCTTTAAAATTTTCTGCATAACCAACCAAAATACTTTCAACAGATACGTTATCAAGTTTGCTACGTTTGCACTGTGGTACTTGAACATAGGCTTTACTTCCATACACTTTTATGTTGCTTACATCAGGTTTTCTTTTGAACCAGATTTCATAAGGAGTTTTGCTAATAGACTTTGAAGGGAATCGGTTTTGAATATAGTTTGCAGCAATTACACAATCAGCCCACAACTTTTTCGGTAAATTTGCATCGTTAAGTGTAGCTCAAATTATTTCATCATCATGTCCGATTTTTACGCTCCGCAACACCATTATATTACTGTAGTTTGTAATATAATACCATTCATTTTTAAAATTTTCTTCATTTCGAAGTTTATAAATTCTCCATTATCCATTATCACATTTTAATTCTTTGCCAGTAAAATTCTGAACTTCTGCTAAAAATTCTTTAAATTTATTGATAACTTCATTTTTCCTTGCAATTGTCGATAAATGTTAAAACATATCGTTTACCTGAATGCGAATTTACTTGGAATGCTCCACATATGTACGTCTGAGTGCACAAGATCAAGCACTTCCTTTGACTGATAGTTGCTTTCTTTAGGAAATGGTATTCTTGTCAATTGTCGATAAATGTTAAAAAATATCGTTTACCTGTATGCGAATTTACTTGGAATGCTCCACATATGTACGTCTGAGTGCACAAGATCAAGCACTTCCTTTGACTGATAGTTGCTTTCTTTAGGAAATGGTATTTTTGTCAACTTAGATTTCGCACAAACATCACAAACTTTTTCTTCTTGACAATTATGTATATTGATGTTAAAAAAGCAAATCAAAACAAAGAGCTGCTGTGCTGAATTGTTTATTTTTATTTTTCATATGTTTGTGCTTTGGCATTTTATACTTACGTTTAACTCACCAATGATGCTCAGTTAAACCTAAATTATATAGTAAATAAACAATAAATGAGAAACACAATTTTTAGTTTAATCTAGGTTTAAACGAAGAATGTATATTATCTTTATCCCAGAAACTAGCTCTTAATGAGGCTGGTTTTTATTGTTGCACAGTGTAATTAGTCTACATTCGGACGTTCGAGAAAAATCATGCATTTGCATATAAATCCGCCCCCAAAATATATATTAAAAATGGAAGGCAATGGCACTTACAATAAAGTAATGTTACATCTCGTCAATGTGCCATTATCAATATTGCTATGAAAAGTGCCCAAGTTTGGAATGAAAAAAACGTGAATGTCTTAAAAAATAAGCTTTTCTCTCACTAACAACGTAATTTCAATTGATCCAAATTATTGCGTGATCGAAATACATATTAAATTTACATTTGCGAATCATTAAACCGCAATAAATTTGGTAAAATTTTACAATAAATGCTAAAAAATTATAATTTCCTTTTTCATATACATATTTTTATTACAACTTTCTTCAAAATCTCTAAAATAATACATATTTACATGAACATTGCAATTTATACTGTATTAATCATATATGGCCTTTTTGGGCTCGATTAAATAAAAATAAATGAAGTTTTTTTTTTTTAAAAAAACAGAGTAATACAAAAAATAATTAGGTAGAAATAACTGGAAAATGATACTATTTTTCTATAACAAGAATCTGTTTTTGAAATTTTTGAACACCTCAAACAGATTCTTGTTAAACTCCATAACACCTACCAGAAAAATAGTATCACTTCCCAAATAGTTTTTTTTCGCACAGTGTAATTACACATTTTTTTTTAATTTTTATTTAAGATGAACTTGATAAAGCGGTCACATCGGTTGTACAACAGCAGGAGGCCATTGATGAGAATTTGGAACAATCAACATTAATACAAAATGAGGATGAAAGTTTCGCTTTGGCTCCTATTGATGCCTCGGCATATAAAGGAATTACAAAAACCAAACGTAAAAGGAAGCTTATCGTTGATGAAATAAAAAATATTTCTGGAGAAGAAATGAAGGCTCAATTAGCGAATACATCAGATATTGTAACAACACTGGACTTGGCTCCTCCAACGAAGAGGTGGTGAATTATTCAAAACTCTTTAAAATACAAACAACTTTATTAATATTATATAATTAATTTCAGGTTAATGTACTGGAAAGAGACGGGTGGAGTTGAAAAATTATTTTCATTGCCCTCTAGAACAATACCGGCAAGAGCATTATTTCTTAATTACCATAGACATCTTATATCACATTTTACACAATTGGAAGATTTTACATGTTTAGGACCATCCGATATATTAGCTTTAGATCACATTAATAATGATAATGATTCATCTGCTATAATTCAAAACAAAAGAGGCCGTAAAAGAAAATTTGATGTATTGCCTAATAATATTCAATCAAATACTGATATCAATGGCGATATATCAACTCAAAGCTTAGCAGTTCCAGAAACAATTAGAGAACAAGAAAGCTTTGTAGCAGCAAATGATTCTCTGAAAATAAATAATATAATTCCTAATGAATCAGCTCAAGCAGCCGAATCTATAATATTTGATAACTGTCCTAGTCCTGGTCCATTATTTACCATGAACGACATAAGTAATATAGATAATCTTGGATCTCTTGGAGATCTTGCTTTTACGCCAGGAAATTTACACCATGGAATGGACGCAGTGGATGATTTTAATCATGGGGGACTAACACCTGTAAACTTAAATCATGGTGAAATGACTCCAAGACACCCCGAAATTGAAACGATTGAATCAATACCAAATCTTCCTGTCGATCAAATATCATCTATATTAAATGAAGCCGCTAATATGCCGGATAATACAATTACAGAAAGTACAACAAATCAAAATAAATCGTGTGATTTAGCATCTGATTGGAATGATTATGCTTTCCCACCTTCAATAGAAATTCAGGTAATAGAAGTAATAAGAACATTATTAAATATAATCATCATTTAACATGTGTCTTCAGACTTGATTCATACTGGGTATATAAATACTTTATGTAGGCATTTGACCGTTCATGTTTTAAGAAACAATTAAATGGTGATTACATCTCTTTTGAACCGCAGAAATAACATTTATATTAAAAAAAATCATTTACATATAATCATTAGCATCGATTTTTTGATAGCTTCAATGAGGAAAAAAATTCCACTACAACATCTCAAAAAAAATACTTTTTCTCAACTTTTATTTTTAAGGTTTTTTTAGTAGGTACAGTAGACGCTCGCTAATTAGAACCGCTTTGTTTTTGAGGCAATTCTAATTTCTGAATTATTCTAATTTCTCGACGTTTTTTTTTTTTCAAATAAAAAAAATTTAACAAATTTTCTTCCAAAAACTAAAATAAAACACTTTTAAATTTTTTTAATTCAATTTTATTTGATAAAAACAAGAAAACAAAACGTAACAATTCAGTCCAATACAATAAATGTATTTTTATAAATTAAATTAAAAAACATAACAATTCAGTCCAAAAAACTAAAATATTTTACATATGTATTTAAAAAAAAAATTAAATAATAAAGTTAAAAGTTATTGGAGGGATAGCATGCACAATGGCCAAATTTACAACTAATCTTTGTGTGACATATAATCAGTTATATTTGTTTGTATTTTTGATTTCATCGAATCCGAAATATCATTACGGAGAGCCAAAATATTGCTTATGTGTTTTGATGTAGCTGATTGAAGATGTTGTCACACTAAAATCTAGGGCTAACCGGTTCCCTTGAACGCCTTTGTCAAGCTTTTCCAATATTTCGACTTTAGTCTCCAATGGTAAAGTGTTTTTTTATTGTGTTCACATACCAAAAAAACCCTCTGAAATTAGACTTTTAAATTCGAATTTCAGAGCGTTTAATGTATTGCAAACACTGATTCTAATTTCTGGATGTTCGAATTACTGAAAGCTCTAATTTGTGAGCGACTACTGTAATAATAAAAGTCGATTTTTTATTGACTTTTTCTCAACTTTTATTTTTAAGGTTTTTTTAGTGGGTAATAAAAAATAAAAAAAAACTTCCAGCTAAGTTGCATTAAAAAGGAAGAAACAATAGATTCTAACTTTAAAAATAGTATAATACGTTTAATGTAGTTATTACCAAAAGGTAAAACATTGCCGGCCACCTTTCAACACTAATGTGTGTTGTAATCTTAATAGCATATGTATGGTTTTTGGACATATCCATAAAATTAATGGTTTTTAGACAGATCCATCAACTGAATGGTTTTTAGACAGATCCATCAAATGACCATTAAAGGCATTGTTTTTATAAAGAAAATAGTAAGATAATACATACTAGGGTAGTTTAGTTTAGTAGGGGTGTACACTAGACCGTACATCAAAAAAAGTTCGCCGTATCCCCCCTAAAATGAAGTATTTCTGCAAGGCAGTTACGAAAATTTTTTATTTTTTTTTAGTAGGATCTTAAAGTATGGTATATCAATGTTTTGTCTTCTCGAGACAAAAACATTGATATATCATACCTGTTCCTAATACTCCAACAACCACCATATTTTCAGAAAATTAAAGCTCAGAAGAAATATTTAAACCTTTGCTAACCTTACAGCAAAATATATGTCTTCTCGAGACAAAAATATTGATGTATCATACTTTAATTTCCGACTGTAAATGCCATAAATATTTCCCATGCAAATTATATGGCAACGTATGAAATAACTTGTTTATGTAGATGGTAACTTTTTACACACAAAAACACGATCATTCTGTTAGCAACCAGTGTCTAAAAAACTAGACTACAAGTAGCAGTAGCCACAAAAAAACACAAGTAGTCTAGTTAAAAAATTAATAAAAACTCGTAGTCAATCAATTACTACTACTAATGCTACCTTCACATTTTGGTAGCAGTAGTTGTAGTAGTATCAATAAAAGAAAAAATTAAAAGTAGCAGAGTAATTTTTTTCTATTGCTACCTTAAAAAAGTTTTGATGTAGCAGAGTCATTTGTTTTTTATTAATTTTGCTACATTTAGTAGTAATAGAAGTAGCAGTTGAGGTAGTAGAAGAAGTAGCAGTTATGTAGCAGTTGAAGTAGCAGTTGAGGTAGCAATAAAATAAGACAAAAATAAAAATTTTCAGTCAAAAAAGTATATTGTGTGTTGTTGTTGTGAATGTACATTTGTATATTTATGTAAGATGGTCGTGTTGTTAACAAAAGTTCGGCTTTTTTGTTTGTATGCCCATAGTTACCATTCTTTTATTTTTAAAATTGAAATAATAACGAATTCTATATTATATTAAAATAAATGTAATGGTTTTAACGTGGATATATATCCAAATGAATGCATGCCTGTTTATTTATTTGTTTGTATAAGAGGCTAAACCAGTGGATATATATAAATAAATTCTGTCATTTAATAAATGTTTTTATTGTTAAAACCAGAGACATAACTGTTATAAGAAATATCTAAAAAAATTTAGCTATAACTGTTATATTGTAGAAATAAATTTTTGTTTCTTTAAATAATAGTTATTCTCAATGAAAATAAGTTTTGCTTTTCAATAAGTGTTATTCATAATAAATATTTTTTTTCGTTGCTCATAACTTTTATTTTTGATTTTTATGTTTTTACGTTGCCTTATAAGAGTTATTCATAATAAATATTTTTTTACGTTACTCATAACTTTTATTTTCGATTTATATTTTTTTACGTTTGTTTGTGCGTGAAATAAAAAAGAAATAAAACTTTATGTGTGAGAATACGATGTATAGGTCTTAGCGATCAAGCTATGATTAGATTATTATATGCAAAACAAAGTGGCGAACAATGCTTAAGAAAAGTACCGTTAACGGTTTTACTCGTTACAATTTAGAAAAAAAATATCCCCATCCAAGGGTGAACAAAAGGGAGGGAGTATACACATACAAAAAAACTAACTTAAACATTGCCGGCCACCTTGCAACAACAAAGAACGTTGCAACAAATCTTAAATTAAATAGGTAATAATAATAAAAAATGTAAACTTAAATCATATATTTTTTTTCAATTCATTTATTTTTTCAAATAACAAGTTGGTCATACGACCAGGCCAGACCAGCTGGTAATACAGTTCATATACAGTGGTGGTCAGGAATTTAAGACAAAAATTGTTTGCAAAATTCCACGTGATTGTCAATTATTTTTTCTAAAATTTCGACAAATATGTATGCATGAGGACTGTTTTAACACACAAGTGTGTTTTATTCGACTGTGTCAATTAATACATATTCACCACGAACACATACAATTTTTCAACAACTTGACCAAAAAATTTTTTTTTTAAATAAACATATTTTCTCACATTTATATCATTATAATTTTATTATTATAAAATATTCGGACCAAATTTCGTATTTTTAGTTCCATTAGTTTCGGTCATATCATGTTATTAACAGCGGATGTTCGTTGAGGTAGGTCAACGTATTTCCACATATCTTTGTCCATATATGTTTTACCGATTTTTCCAAACATTTTTCAGAAACTAGAAACATTAATAATAAATTTCATACCCTTAGAGGTCCTTTTATTTTGGCTCTATCGCACTTAAAATTCAGTTGATGAAAAAAATTCAAGTATTTGTCTTAAATTGGTGGCCACCACTGTATATGTATATAAAATTAAAAGGTTCCCATTAGGGTATTCATTCGACTAATGATCGTTCGAATAATTGAATAATTTCTTACGAATAATTATTCGAACAATTTAAAAATGGCCATTTTCGAATAACGAATAATTCGAACAATTTTATGTAGAATAATCGAATAAAACGAATAAATGTTCATATATATTTAAATTTATTAAATTGCTTAAAATTTTTCATAATTTCGAATTTAAATAAGTAATAATGACTCACAAAAATTTTATTGTTTCTGAAATTCGACAAATAACTAAAGACAAAAGGACTTTCGATCACTGTAGATGAGTGTTCCGATATCTACTTCTATAAATATATAAATGTTACTGCAAGAAGTTACAATTCTAAAAACAAATTTTTCAAAATTTTTAACTTAGGTACGGAATAAAATATTTGTTATTTAGCTGGCGAAATAATAGAAGAATCGAAATTAATAATCAAAATTTTAACTTAGCTTAAAGTGGAGTTGAATGTGATGGAGAATGTGATTTTGAAATGACCATCGAAAGTGATATTGAGGATGACATTTATAATGATTACATTGAAATAGATGAAGGCCATGATCATAAAATATATGTATATAAGTGATGTTATTAAGCGCGTACGTAAGTGTTGCAAAATATTTAATAAATCGAATGATAAACACAAATATTGCAAATTAGCCACGTTCACTGACAATGATATCAAACTTTGGACAGATTCTCTTTATTGTGTAATTCCCCAATACCACTTTATTAAGCAAAGATTCGGCAACGTTGATAGAGCTTGATGTATATTACAATTTGTTATAAATAATTTAGAAATTGTGAATAATTAATTTACTAAAGAATTAGTTACTCAATTTAAAACCGGAATTAATAAACGACATAAAAAAGTTCTTAGTACTTAAATTCAGGATCATGTCCAACTAGCTCAAATTTTTTAAAGCATAGATCCAAAACGGAAACTAAAGGGTTTGCTAGTCAATTGTTTTGTAGATTGTTCGGGAGTTAATCTGATCAGAATATTTTTGTCGAAAATTTAATACTTGAATTGTTAACTTTAACGTTATTTTTGGTTTTTCTTTAACAATAAAATATTAAAAAATCGACATCAAAACTTCATTCTTTACTTTTTTTAAAAAAAAATTTAAATTATTCATATAATTCGATTAATTTTAAACGTGTGGTCGAATTATTCGAACAAGTTAAAGTCTCTTATTCGAATTATTCGTTTTATTCGAACAAGAGAAAAATCGAATAATTCGAATACCCTAGTCTATGGGATGTAGTTTGACACAGACTACATACTGCACTCAAGAGAGTATGGTTTTGAATCAGGCCATGAACTGGGCCCTTAACGATGGGCTTGGCCAGAAATGACCCAACCAAATATGGTGTATTGAGCCATTGGAAGTCCCGGGTTCGAATAAATTTTACCTTTCATAATTTGCGGCGCTATCTCAGGACCAATCACGAGCGCGACTTTTTCGGACACATTAAAACTCGGATCTGCCAATTGCATACCCTCAAAATGATCTTTAATCGTGTCCGAAACCGTCTCTATAGGAGTTTTTATGCCATGCATTGTTTTTACCTTTACCGTCAACGAAATTTGTAGCGATGCCTCATAAAGAGAATATTTTTCTTCATCAACGGTGGAGATGGGCAGCTTTAGGTTTGCCACTAAACTTGAGCAAATATAGCTCATGCTACAACAAAGGTCTAAAACTGCTCGTACCCGAATGCTCTTGTTCGAAGTGAGCAGCAAAACAGTAGCCGTTGGAGATAACGACACGGGGTGAAACAATGGCATTGACAGAAGTTGATTAGAAACGGCAGGTCGAGGATCGCAAGTTTTTTAGATTTTATTTGTTTCGCTGCGACGTTATTATCATAATGTAGCATCGAATGATGCTTTCCTTTACACGTTTTACAACATCCTTGACTTGAGCAATCGCGGGAAATATGATTTGCAGAAAGACAACGCGAGCAATAATGGTGTAGTAGCACCATCCTAATTCTCTTTTCACAAGTCATATTTTTGAATTTACGACACGAAGGCAATTGATGCCTACGATCACAAATGCGACAATTTTTAGGGACGTTTCGCGAATTCCCGACCGGATTCGAACCGGAGGCTTCCACGGTACCTGATGCTGGATCAGGATTTGTAGTTACGTTGGCGTCAGGAGCCGGTACAACTGCAGGGGCAGAGGTTTTTACTGGTGAGGTCAAAGGGACCTCTTGGTCAGTGACCACGATGGGTGTTGAGCTTTCGATGACAGCGACAACTTCAGACTTGCTGGTAGAACCTGTAGTAGTAATCGTGGCTGCTGAGTCCACCTCCATTGTCTCATCGTAATCCTCAAGCAAAGCTTCTTCCGACAAGTGAGTAAGAGGATCCATGATACTAGGAAACAATGAAGGTTAACAAAACAATTTTTAAACAGTTTCACTGGTTAAAACAACCAGTTTTGTAATTGCGTACGTGATTATCGCTTCCTGGATAAGTCCTAACGACTCTTCCCATTTTCCAAGTGGGTGACAATTGCTCATTTCGTATGACAACTAAGTCTGCGTCTGCTATATCTCTTTCTGGATATTTCCACTTATATCGTTTGTGAAGACCTGACAAGTACTCTTCTTTCCATCTACGACAAAAGTGATGAGTCAGTGCCTTAACTTTCCTATAACGATTTAGAAGACTAAGCGGCGAGTCATAAATTGACGGTTCAGGTGGAGCTAGTATAGCCGACCCTATTAAGAAATGACCTGGTGTAAGAGCCACTATCTCATTAGGATTATCATTCATAGGGCATAATGGTCGAGAATTTAGACATGCCTCAATTCTAGCGAGGACAGTAGAAAGTTCCTCAAAGGTATATTTACCGGAATGTGCATCTTTACGAAAGTGCAGTTTGAAACTTCGAACTCCCGCTTCCCACAAACCTCCCATATGTCAGAGCACCAGCAGGAATAAAACGCCATGAAAGGCCGTTGATGCCAAACGTCGAACACATCCTAGCCCTACTTTCCAATAAAAAGGTTTTAAATTCTCTCTCCAACTCTCGAGAAGCACCTACAAAATTCGTCCCGTTATCCGAAAAGATCGTACGTGGACAATTGCGTCTCGAAATAAATCGATTAAATGCCGCTAAAAATTTATCTGTTGATAAAGTTACTTCTAAGTGTACGGCTTTGGTGGCGAAACATACAAAAATACAGACATAGGCCTTTAAGATCTGACACGACCTACCGTTCAAATTTTTCATGTCGAAGGGACCAGCGAAATCAACTCCTGTTGTTGTAAACGGTCGATCCAAGTTCGTCCGTTCTGGGGGTAAGGCAGCCATTAGTTGAGTGCAACACGCATCGCTTACAGCGATTAACAATAGTTCTAACAAGTGTCTTTAAACGAGGAATCCAATATTCGATTCGTATTATCCTTAGCATTAGTTGATTTCCACCGTGAATGGAAATCTTGTGAATAAATTCTGCTAAAAGGAGCGTGAAGCGACATGAATATGGCAATAAAATAGGATGCCGTTCCGTATAAACCAATGAAGGCGACCTAGCCAGTCGACCATTAAGTCTCATGACACCCTCATTGTCAAGAAACGGATTTAGAGGTAAAAGTGAACTTTTAGAAGAAAGTGGTCTTTTTTCTAATAGACACTTGTATTCCTCCGCGAAATTACATTTTTGGGCCACAATGGCCAAACGTAGTTTCACATGTCTCACTTCATTTTCAGACAGCGTTATGGTGTCATACAAATATCGGTTCCTATAAAGCGATTGAGTTCTATGGAAAAATCAAGCATGGATAGATTTTTCAGATTCCAAGTAGACTTTTCGTCCCGAAGCCATTGTGGACCATTCCATCAAAGAGAGCTCTGAGCTAAAAGAGAAGGTGTAACTCCTCTATTTCCTAAATCCGCTGGATTTTCCTCAGATCTGACATGATGCCAATTATGTTTGCCTACAATTTCCTGTATCTTGCAAACTCGATTTGCAACAAAGGTTGCCCAAGAACAGGGGTCTTTTTTTAACCAGGAAAGTACGATCGTAGAATCAGTCCAACAATAAACCTGGTGCAATGGAATGTCAATTTCACACAACACGGCCTTCAAAAGATCTGCCGCTAACACAGCACCACAAAGTTCAAGACGAGGTAAAGTAACAAATTTAATAGGGGCCACTTTCGTCTTGCCACAAATTTCTCCCATTCGGTTTGTGTTGACATTTTTATATCCTCATCCCAATCTATCTGATCCTGCCAAACTTTTTGCATTAGCATTTTTGCTACTACTAAAACTGGACCTGACCAACCTACCGGGTCAAATAATTTCGCGATTGTTGACAGAACTTCCCTCTTAGTGTATATAGGATTCACCTTAAAATAGAAAGCGTCCAAATGAGCATTCCATTGGAGTCCCAGCGTTTTCGAACTACTTGATTCGACAAAAACTAAAAGTTTCTCATCTATCAAATATTCTGGGGGAAAACCGGCTAAAATTGCCTTATCGTTCGAAGTCCATTTTCGAAGATTAAATCCTGCAGATGATAATGCCGCTACAAGTTGATCACGAGCGATCAAATCGGTTTCAACATCATGAGTCCCCGTGAGTACGTCGTCAACGTACATACCTTTACGAAGAATTTTCGATGCGAGTGGATATTGACTCTCAGAATCATCTACCAACTGTAATAAAGTACGGATGGCCAGATAAGGTGCACAATTGACGCCAAAGGTCACAGTCTGTAATTCATACTGCTTTAAATCCTCTGTAGGAGAATCGCGAAACAAAATACGCTGAAAAGGAGTATGAAACTGGTCAAGCCTTATCTGTCTATACATTTGAGTAATATCACAATTAAAAACAAAGCGAAAAAATCTCCAACGTAAAATCAGTAGGACTTAATCTGCCTGAAGGGTAGGACCGACAAACAAACAATCGTTAAGACTAAGTCCACTAGAAGTTTTATTTGACGCATTAAAAACTACTCTCAATTTAATAGTTTTACGATCCAGTTTTATTACAGGATGATGTGGCAAATAACATGAAGAAATGGAAGACGATGTCTCCACTATTGGCCGCATGTGACCCAAAACCAAATATTCTTTAACTACTTCGTCATACATTTCCTTAATTTGTGGTTTCCTCAATAGTGAAGCTTCTGTTCTCAAAAATTGAGCCCTAACATTTTGTTTTGAAGAACCTAACGAAAGCTTTTCCGGAAATTCAGACTTGAAAGGAAGTGTCACTATATATCGTCCATCAGTTCCTCAAAGTTCATCCGACATAACAAACGATGGTAAATTACCCGATATATTTGGTAAAACAAGAGCTGTAGTCCTTAAGTTAATCGAAGTGTCCAAAGGAGAGCCTATTTCGATCGAGCAAAGTTTAGTAGAGGTTGCAGTAGTCGTCTGGTTGGCACCAGAGATTTGAGCATTTGTCAAATGCGCCGAAATCTTTAAACGATTCTGCACTCGTTCAGAAATAAACAACGTTTCCGATGAGGGTCAATGAGGGCGCTAGCCGGGTATGTCATACCTTGGTGACGTATATTCACCATAGCAGTCCCTAAAAGTACAGTCCGATTATTGGACAAGTGGAACACCTGTCGATTTGAGAAGTAGACGCTGAAGATTCCACAGGCCTAGAGTTTGTTGGTGGAGATGCCACGACAGAACTCGCGCCTGTATTTGAATTTTCAGTCGAATCGTCTGAGGATGAAGTACTTCTATGCAGCAAAGTGTGATGTCTAGGGGGCGGATTTATATGCAAACGCATGTTTTTTCTCGACCGTCCATATACAATGTTGACTAATTATTTATCCGAATCACACATTTTGCAGTAAAATGGCATCGATTTGTTAGGGTATATTTTTGCATATTTTGTTATATTTAACTTCAAAATGCATTTTTATATGCTTATTATCTAAATTTTGCAATATTTTTTGTCGTCAATTGGCAACATATTGTCTGGAATAAAAGTTTTTTGTCGAATTTGTTATAGAAATAGCATTAAATGTTATCGACTAACATCTTTCGACATCAAGAAACTGACATTAAGTCTTCTTCATATCTCCATCAGCAATTGAAAATTGTAATTTCAAAACATTTTGCCACAAAAATGTTTAGAGTTTTTTTATGTATCAAAAATTCATTAAATGTATAGAATACATTCATATTTGTTTTCATTTCAATTTCGTTTTATAAGAGATTTCGTTATCGAAAGATTTTGTAACTTCAGATGCACAGTTACCGCTCCTGACAGTCAATTCCCAACATTTCTAGAAGACTGTCCTGATTTTAGGTATCATTAAGGAGGACAACTAGTTACATAAGCTAAGTAAGTAGTTATTTTAACACGTGCAAGTCCTAAGCAGAGGGTCAGTTGACCCTTTTGGATTAATTAGAGACAAATGCACTACGCAATTAACGTTTAAAGTGACTACACTATAGATTACTTAGATACACTTAATTTACAATTGTCTTTAAAGTAACCAATTGACTTCTCTCTGCTTTACAGAGTCAGCCAAGTGATCATACATAATAGATATTTACTGACTATAAGGGATACATTTATTCAGTACTTGCTTATCTGCTGGGTTATTAGGAGATGATATTAAGGTTGGATGCTACGTTACAGCAGGATTAAAATATTGTCGATTTTAAAAGGCATGTCGCAAGATAGATGTTCTACAGATTATGGCTTTAAACAAGTATTCACACCAAGATCTAATAATCAGTACATCATCGATTTCTCAGAAGAACAATTATAATTTTAAAACTTTAACTATTTAATTTCTGGTTTAATTTAAAAAGTCCTAACTGCTGGGAACACTCTTGTGTATTTTTTGGACATTGCTCAATCTATAGTTAATTTATGTTATTTTATGTTTCTGCACAAAAATATAAGTGCATATTTTTTAAATTTTTAGGTCATATTTTGGTTTTTTTGACGCATATTTTAGGCGCATATTTTCCAATAATAAATGCATGAAAATCCGGCCCCTAGTGATGTCTCTTCTGACAAGTTGAACAGCTATGAACACTTGTGCAATTTCTAACCTCATGTGTTCTTGATAAACAATTGACACAACAATGGTGTCTCTTAATTGTAGAAAATCTTTCCGAAACTGTAAGATTCTTGAAACGCTTACAATCGCGTAGGAAATGGCTTTGATTTTTACATAAAACGCAAAAATGAGAATTAGATGCAGAATTAGCATGATGTGTCTTTACCTTTTGTACCGATGGTACTTTTGTCTGCGGCGTTTCCCGAATATCACGAAGACATTCCAAAGTTTGAATCCTTTCTGTTAGAAAAGCATCCATGTCTTTCCAACCTGATAACGCAAATTTATCCTTAAAGCTCTGTTCCCATAAAGTTACAGAGCAGTCAGGAAGTCGCTGTACACATAAAAAGACTAGAATCGGATCCCAATTCTCTGTCGGAACTTTATACACCGACAACGCGGCAAGACGACTATTAATTCCTCTTTGCAAATTTTTGAGGCCGGTAAAAGACTCTTTTTCCAGTATTGGAATATTAAAAAGCGTCTTTAGTTGATTATTAACCAACATACGCGGATTCTCATAGGCGTCTTTTAAATTTCGCCAAGCCATTTAAAACCCTATATCAGAAAGCGGTCTTTTCGAAACAATTTCCTTCGCGTCGACACAAGTCTTACGCAGTAAGTGGCATAATCTTTCAATATTTGTAAGACGCGAACTATTTATATATAAGGCCGTAAACAAATCCCTAAAGGCAGGCCATCAAAGATAATCACACTCAAACATATCTACGTCACAAGGCGGTAAAGTCAAATTATGATGACCGACACAAATATTCTGATCCACTGTTGGCGAATCAGTTGACTTAGTCACTGAAGCAAACTGATGAATTTTCTCAGCAATTTTACCAGAACAGTTAATAAACGATCTATACGTATTCTGATATTTCGAGCTAGTCACCACAGTATCATCAGGTTCAGTGTCCTCAGAGGTCGTCAAATAATCTAGACATTGTTCATATGTCGATTTAACAATGTCCCACATCTTATTCATCTCTGTGAAACCCTATTGTGAACGCAGTATGTATTTCTTCGCGAGTATTATTAAATTCGGCTTCAAAACGGATAAGAGCATCCGAAGCTCTAATAAAACGGTCAAGTGGTGTAATAGACATGTTTATTACTATTTCTTTTATATATATTACAAGTTTAAAAATAACAACTTTAATTTATTATTGATTAATAATTTCCAAAATTTTTTACTTTTAAAAATAAAAAAAATCTAACTGATTTTTTCAAATAATATTTAATAAATTAAATTGTAATTAATTTTCACAATTGATCAATATTACACAAAAATTAATTTCGTCAAATTTAATCAAACGCAATAATAGTCCAACTGACCGACAGTAGAGTGACCACTTTTATATGAAGAAGAAGAAAAAGCAAACACTAATGTCTATGTATTTATTTAATATCAACAAAAAAACACAACACTATTTCCACCACTTGTTATTTATTAATAAACACAATTAATAATATTAATTTTAATTATTATAAAAATATAAAAATTTTAGGTAAATCGGTTGGGTATAAGACGTGCCGCAAGCCTTCTGAAGTTTTGAGATGCATTTACAAGGGGAAAAAAATGCATTTTTTAGTTTTTGTAAAAATTTTGCCATTAAAAAATTACTTTTGTAATTTAATTTAAAATAATCGAAATGTGTACGTAATTGTCGTTCTAATGAGATATAAGACGTGCCGCAAGCCTTCTGAAGTTTTGAGATGCATTTACAAGGGGAAAAAAATGCATTTTTTCAGTTTTATTAAAAATTTTGCCATTATAAAATTACTTTTGTAATTTAATTTAAAAGAATCGAAATGTGTACGTAATTGTCGTTCTAATGAGATATAAAAAACAGAAATCGGTCAAAAAATGTTAAAGTTATTAAAAATTCGCCAGGCCATTAACGTGTCTCAGGCCACTAGAACAAGAAATGTAGGAACAAAATTAACATATTTTGATAAATATTAAAATAAAAGCTCATTTTTACTTAAAATATGTCCATATATACTTGTATATGAGTTTTTGTCTTCGTAGGATACCGTTAACCTATTCTTAGGTATGAACAAAAAAATAAAATTTTTTTAACGGCAGTTTCAAAACTCCATTTTCAAATTTTTAAAAATTTTGTTAAAAAAATTTCAGAATTTTTTGATCATCTCATTGGGATTTATTAAGAATATAATAGGGAATAAAATTGTGAAAAAAATTATGAAAATATCTCTTATAGTTTTTCCGTACCTGCGATTTAAATTTTGAAATTTTCGAGAAAAACCAATTATTTGGCAATTTTTAGGCCAATGAACTCTATTTCCTTACTCTTATGAATTTTAAGTAAAACCTATTGAGAATATTATAGTCCAGATAATTCTAAATATACTCTGAAACTTTTACTAAAATCGGAAAACGTTAACCCTTAAATCGTAAAGGTCAAAAGTCAAATTTTTCAACATTTGGAATTTCTCTTGGAAAGATTTCGAAATGTTCGAAATGTTGTATAAAATTAAAATTAACTCTATATAGCACTTGGTGTTAAAATGACGGCAAACTTGTAAAACCATAAAAAAATTATGATTTTAAAAGTTTGGGGTCATTTTAACCCCAAGTGCCATTAAACGTTAATTTCCATTCTTGTGCTGTTATTATAAACCCTAGAGTTTATGTTATATTTTTGTTAAATTTCATCAAAATCGGCCCAAAAAATATACAACATTTCGTACATTTCGAAATCTTTCCAAGAGAAATTCCAAATATTGAAAAATTTGACTTTTGACCTTCACGATTTAAGGGTTAACGTCTTCCGATTTTATTAGAAGTTTCAGAGTATATTTAGAATTATCTGGGCTATAATATTCTCAATAGGTTTTACTTAAAATTCATAAGAGTAAGGAAATAGAACTCATTGGCCTAAAAATTGCCAAATAATTGGTTTTTCTCGAAAATTTCAAAATTTAAATCGCAGGTACGGAAAAACTATAAGACTTATATTCATAATTTTTTCACATTTTTATTTCCTATTATATTATTAATAAATCCCAATGAGATGATCAAAAAATTCTGAATTTTGTTTAACAAAATTTTTAAAAATTTGAAAATGGAGTTTTGAAACTGCCGTTAAAAAAATTTAATTTTTTTGTTCATATCTAAGAATAGGTTAACGGTATCCTACGAAGACAAAAACTCATATACAAGTAAATGTGGACATATTTTAAGTAAAAATTAGCTTTTATTTTAATATTACTCAAAATATGTTAATTTTGTTCCTACATTTCTTGTTCTAGTGGCCTGAGACACGTTAATGGCCTGGCGAATTTTTAATAACTTTAACATTTTTTGACCAATTTCTGTTTTTTATGTCTCATTAGAACGACAATTACGTACACATTTCGATTCTTTTAAATTAAATTACAAAAATAATTTTTTAATGGCAAAATTTTTACAAAAACTGAAAAAAAATTAATTTTTTCCCCTTGTAAATGCATCTCAAATCTTCAGAGGGCTTGCGGCACGTTTTATCCCTAACCGATTTACCTAAAATTTTTTCAGGATGATTTTTTTTACTAATGTTCACCAAACTGGGTGGTGAGAATGACCAAAATCCAACTTTCGAATGGCCACCCTAATGTATATGTGAGTGTTTTTTTAAACACTTTTATTTTTAATAAACAAAATAAATAAAAAACACTTTTTCTTTTACAAAATTCACTGCACTTTTTTATAAAGAAATTCAAGTACGCACCTTATTATTTTTTAAATATGTTTTCCAAAAATAAGAAATAGACGATGGTAATTGCGGAAAGTGTCCAAAAAATGGCGCACCTTTTATGACCATAAAATAAAAAAAGGAGATACAAATTAATTTGTGTTCTTCGTACTTGTTTTATGTGCGGCAAAAAATCCGGCTCGATTGGACCAAATGTTTGTGCGTGAAATAAAAAAGAAATAAAACTTTATGTGTGAGAATACGATGTATAGGTCTTAGTGATCAAGCCACGATTAGATTATTATATGCAAAACAAAGTGGCGAACAATGCTTAAGAAAAGTACCGTTAACGGTTTTACTCGTTACAATTTAGAAAAAAATATCCCCACCCAAGGGTGAACAAAAGGGAGTATACACATACAAAAAAACTAACTTAAACAACGTTGTCTAATAAGAGTTATTCATAATAAATATTTTTTTTCGTTACTCATAACTTTTATTTTCGATTTAACTTCAACCAATATCCGATTTTCTGATTGACGAATCGACGCATTTTCTGCTTTGCGTATTTTGTTGACTGAGAAAAGGTGCAACTTGGCGGACAATGCGTTTGCTAAAACATTGATTGTGAAACAAAATTCTTCATAATTAAAAAACACACAATAAAAAACATCAATGTCATACCAAGCTTATTTTTTGCGACTTTAAAGGTTAAATTCAATGTATGTAGTACATACATAGTACATAGTACATACTATGTACTAATAAAATGAAACCAAGGTGGCGAAAGAAACTTCTTTTGAGTTATGAGCAACGAAAAAAATATATTCTTTAGAATAACTCTTATTAGGCAACTTAAAAACATAGAAATTGAAAAAAAAGTTATGAGCAACGTAAAAAAATATAAATCGAAAATAAGAGTTATGAACAATGTAAAAACATATATATCATGAATAACACTTATTAGGCAAAGTAAAAAATATAAATCGAAAATAAAAGTTATGAGCAACGAAAAAAAATATTTATTATGAATAACTCTTATTTGAAAACGTAAAAATTATTCATTGATTTATGCCTAACTTTTTCAGTCTCAAACAATTTAATAACAGTTATTTTTGGTCTCTGGTTAAAACAGTTAAATGTACAAACATTAATCTATGATTATGTAGAACATTAATAATTCCCATGCAAATAATATGGTAACGTATGAAATGACTTGTTTGTGTGGATGGTAACCTTATACACACAGAAAACACGATTTTTCTGTTAGCAACACGAACATCTGAGACGTATAAAAACGAATAATTCTTTCAAAAACGCTCAAAACAAAAACAATACACAGTGTTTAATTCTGTAATTTTTGGTGTTATGGCCAGCGTTACCATATGTCAAGTTTTCCCTTTTTTTGCAAGGTTTTTGAGTTGCAAAAAGTTTTATTTTAAAAAAAAAAAGTTTTTTGGAAAATTTTAAATTTATGATATCAATAAGTTGAACCGTTTATTTCAAAATGATGTTCCCAAATTCATTTACTAAATGGTTTAATTGATTTATTTAGGAGCTGAAGTGTCTCCACCAACAAATTCACATAAATTATCTCAGTCTCATTATATGTACGAATTGGGTTTTGTAATTTTAGTATGTATGTAGTTAAAAAAAGTTTTTTTTTAGAAATAAAAAGTTTTCTTCAAAAAAATTATGGCAACACTTGTTATGGCTGAAGATTTTCTTTTTTGACTTCTTCTATTGCTACCTCAACTGCTGCTACTTAACTGCTATCTTACTGCTACTTCTAAATAATAAAAATTAAAACTCGATATAGAGCAGTAGCAATGATTTGTATTTTTATGCTACTACTCCATTTACAATTCATGTTTTATTACTACTGCTCTGTTTAGAGTTTTATATTTTGAAGGTAGTAGTTGTTTAAAAGAAAACGAAAAAAATCAAATGCTACTGCTACCGCTACATACACTTTTTTGAAGCAGTAGTTGTAGCGATATTTAAAAATTTGGTAGTTATCGTAGCTATCTGAGACGAATAAAAACGAATTGTTCTTTTAAACACTCTCAAAACAACAACAATACACAATGTTTATTTCTTGTATTTTTTTCGTATTATGGCTGAAGATTTTCTTTTTTGACTTCTTCTATTGCTATCTCAACTGCTACTTCTTCTACTACGTCAACTGCTACCTTATTGATACCTTACTGTTACTTCTAAATAATATAAATCAAAACGCTAAGTAGAGCAGTAGCAATGATTTGTATTTTAATGCTACTGCTCCATTTACAATTCATGTTTTATTACTACTGCTCTGTTTAAAGTTTTATTTTTTGAAGGTAGCAGTAGTTTTAGAAAAAAATAAGACAATTAAAATAGATAAATGCTACTGCACATTTTTCGAAGCAGTAGTTTTAGCAATAGTTAAAAAATTTTAGTTATCGTAGCTTTTTAAACACTGACTATGTGCACTTCCACTCGGAGACCTTGGGGTCCATTGTGAATTCCTTCAATAGATAGATATACAGTATTGGCCATAACTAAAGCACCCCCTCAATAGATTTTTTCAAAACATAATTTTTTGGATAAAAAATGCTTTTTGAATTCTGATTTGTATATATTTTATTAACTTATATTGTTAATGTTCATATAACATTCATTTAGTAAAAGATAATTTTATGAACAATTAATTTAAAATGATAAATCATATAAAAACACAAAACGCAACGGACAAAACAAAAGCACCCTCTTATAAGATGTTTAAAAATTTGATTACGCTACTGTATATTTGCATTGTGAGTTGACCGGACTGACAAAGAATGGACTTAAAAATTCCAGAAGATAAAAATAAAGAAAGGCGTAGTGTGTATGATTTAAGTTTTATACAGTTTATTGTAATAAAAACAATGGCATGGAAAAAGTACTCCAGTGAATTTAAAATTAAAGTTATTGAAGACTGGAAGACGGGCTTATCACGACATGAATTGAGTAAATAATATTCAATTAACAGATCAGTTTTTTTCAGGCTCATTTAAAAGTTATTGCAGACTGGTCGCATATCAACGGTGCATTCTGGAGGACGTCCGCGAAAATAAATACGATATTATGATTCCTTGATCAAAAGAGCAATTCAAAAAGATCCTACGGCATAATCTAGTCAAGTATGAACATGCTTAAGATTATGCGTTAGCGAAAGAACAATCCGTTGAAGAGTAGTAGAAGTCGGATTATTCAGTTGACGACCAGCAAAAAAACCCATTATATCAGCTAAGAACAAGAAAGCTAGACTGTAGTTTGCCAAAGCGCAGATCGACTAGATTGTCCAAAAATGGAAGACAGTACTGTTCACTGACGAATCCAAATACAACTTAAAAAGTTCCGATGGAATAAGGCGTGTACGCAGACCAAAGGAGAAAGACTGAATCCTAAGTATTGTAAATGAACAACTAAACATGGAGGAGGCAATGTAATGGTCTGGGGTTGATTTTCTGGTCAAGTAATTGGGCCAATTCATAAAATTAATGAGATTATGGATCATTTTATGTACCGTGATATAATGAAAGATGTAATTTTGCCTTATGCCAGTGAAGAGATGCCACTTAAAGGGAGCTTCCAACAGGATAAAGATCCTAAGCACACCTCAACAATTTTTAAGACTTGGCTACAGAGCAATAATATTCAAGTTATTCATTGGACTCCTCAATCCCCCAATATCAATCCTATTGAGAACTTAAGGGATATTGTTAATATGAAAATAAAACGTGAAAATTGCCGAAATAAGGATCGGAAATTTTCACGATTTATTTCAAGCCGTTAAAATAGCCTGGGAAGGAATATTGCAAGACAAGATAAAAAACTTAATATCTTCTATGCCTAAGTGATTTGCTTGTGTCATCCAATGCAAAGGATTTGCAACAAAATAGTAATTAAAATTAGTGTTATATTATATCCATCAAGGGGTGCTTTAGTTTTGTCCGTTTCATTTTCTACCTTAAAATATTTTTTGATTTTAAGTTACCACTTATGGAAAGATTAACTTTAAAAGTATTTGTTTATCGATAATAAACATATTAACAACTGAAAATAATACATAATCGAAATTTAAAACATTGTTTTTATAAAAGAAAATATAATATGAAAAAAATTCACTGAGGGGGTGCTTTAGTTATGGCCGATACTGTACATATATACAGTGAGGAAAGATTGTGAATAAAAAATAGCCCTAACCTCGTAAAAAGAAAGAAAAAGAAAGAAAGATTTTTGTTACGGATTTGGAATCGCTGTAGAACGTCCTTTAAATAGCCACCCTATTCCTCTAATGAAACCTAGCATGTTACTCAGTTTACAGCCAGCAACATTACCGTGTTCGTCCAGAAATCTGTTTCCTAGCCATCAGAAATTTGCTTAGGGCAGTTGCACATGACGCCGACTGTCTCTAGCTCCTCTACATCTCCACACACTCTACAGAAATCCTGTGTACCATTATCCCATTTACCTTTGAAGGCTCCAATTGAGCAATGACCGGTTATCACTCCTACTAGAATCCTGATATTATACCTATCCAACTCTATCAGTGTTCTGCATTCAGTTTTGGCCAAAAGGCTCTGGACACTTTGCAATCCGTCCTACTGCTCCAGGCTTGATTTGTATAGTCACGGAATCTTTCATATATTAACCTGTAGTAGTGACATATAGGTGGTTTTACCCCGTTTCCCTATTATCATGATCTAGATCAGAACCATGTCTAGCAAACCTTATTTTGATTAATCCAAGGTTCTTGATCAGGGCCACGTCAGTTTGGGATTTGGTGAGAAAGGTTGTCAATTCTGTAGAGGCCGCTTCACAATGTTGCAGGGTTATCTGCACCACTAGCAGCCTCTTTGGTTTCGAGTACCGAAACCTGACAGTGCCAAATCCAAAAACCCTTTCACCTTATCCAAGGTTTCGAGGGATTTTCGATCCACTGCGAACCTAAAATCCTTCCCGTTATTCTCCTTACACACCATCGAGGCTACAGCCTTCCATTGCACAATGGTTTAGAAACTTTTTTTTTGGAAATAATTCGGTATCTTGGGAACTATTGGAGATATTGTTACGAAATTTCACATGGTATGAGCTGAGGTATTTTCGAGTTGATTTACGTTTGTTTAGCTTTTTTGGGCCAATGGG
This sequence comes from Calliphora vicina, assembly GCF_958450345.1. Lineage (NCBI taxonomy): Eukaryota > Metazoa > Arthropoda > Insecta > Diptera > Calliphoridae > Calliphora > Calliphora vicina. The sequence goes on along the minus strand of NC_088780.1, from coordinate 67,580,817 downwards.
GGCCAGTGCGTAGCCCCTCAATGTTGGTCACCTCGGGTCTCAAATTTAATTAAAAAATCGCCAAAAATCCATTTATTTTAAATAAAATAAAAACAACTTGCTAACAGTTATCTCTTCCCTATAAAAAGTTATACGCATCCAAAGTTGGAACTTGTAAAAAAGGCCGTATTTTTTACGTTTCTTCCCAACAAAGCCCATATATTTTTTCTTTTGTAGAAAAAAAATTTATTCGGGACTATATACAATTTTTATATTATCCGGAAAGATAACTTAATGCAAAAGCGTGTAAAGGAAAATTTGGCTCACTTAAGCGGACATACCACCATACTTGGCCATACAAGTTTGGTGGTACATACCAAACTTGGCCAATTTTAAAAGAAACATTTCGGTTTGAGTAAAAAAGTCTAAAAAGGCAAAGCACCGATCTACGAAAAAGCTCTATATTTGTATAACCCCATATGTTTTTTTATATACGTACTAAGTATTTTTACTATCACATGGTAAATCTTCTCAAGGACTATTTATATTCAAAATTTCAGCTCATTCGGATCATAAATGGATTTTTGGCGATTTTTTTTTTAAACAATTGAGACCCGAGGTGACCAACTTTGAGGGGCTACGTACTTGCCCCCATTAGCGCTAGGAAGCTGAACAAATAAATCAACTCGAAAACACCTCAGTTCAAACCATGTGAAATTTCGTAACAATATCTCCAATAGTTCCCAAGATACCGAATTATTTTCAAAAAAAAGTTTTTAAACCACTGTGCATTGGTCTATAGGGAGATTAACGTCCTGTTTATTTAATATTGCCAGTATGGGTGGGGGAATCCATACTGTCACTATTGACCTTAATGGTAGCTCCGAGGCGCGTATCACTTCCAGTTTTAAGGCTGGATTAAGATCTCCAAGTTTCCCAACTGCGGTTCTTAAAAATTCGAAAAAAATTTTATTATATACTAGGGTAGATCGTAAATATATTTCAATGAGCTTTTTTAAGGATGACAACGTAAATATACAATTCGAATGAAAGTTATAATGTTGAATTCATAGATGTAGATCAATAGTAATGGAAAGAGGAACAATCGAATGACAGCATTAGGTCTTTTAGGAAATCCCCAGTTAGTGAATAGAATTAAATAGAATTAACTGGACTTGTCATTATTCAACCGAAAATTGTTCTCTAAGCCAATAATGAAGCTCCAATAAGAATATCAACAGTCCGGCTATCGAAAGGATTGGAATCTGCCAAATGAAGATTTGGCAATAATCTTTAATGTCGGCGTTTACAGAAATCGAAGGCAAATTCCCCGATATATCTGGCAAAACAAAGGCCGTGGTATTCAGTACAACAGAATAATCCAAATCAGAGCCGATCTTCAGAGAACAAGACTTTCTCGAAACTACAAAAACCATATTATTTACGCCAGAAAAGGATTGATTTATATATATAGTCGCGGAATCTTTGGTAAATTAACCTGTAGTAGTGACATGTAGGTGGTTTAACCCCCCGTTCCCTAGTATCATGATCTAGATCAGAACCATGTCTAGCCAGTTCATCTTCTACCTCATTTCCCTGTATGCCACAGTGCCCTGGTACCCAACACAATCTTACTGAGTAGTGTACCAATAGCTCCTCTAGAGCTCTCCTACCGTCCTCCACTAGGTTGGAGTGTATTAAATGACATTCCAGACCCTTTAGTGACGCCTGACTGTCTACGTATAAAGTCACTGCAGAGCCTCTATTGACGTGTGCCTTTATCAACTCTGTGGCTTTCCAGATCGCGAGGATCTCTGCCTGGAAGTCGCTGCACTCGTTAGATAGTCTATATGAGCGCTTGATATTATTGTCGACCAAATAAACCCCGGCCCCTGTACCAGAGTCCATCTTGGATCCGTCAGTGAAAACTGCGCACCCATCGAACAGTTGATCGGAACCAACCCACTTCTCTCTAATGGGGAACTCTACTGGGGGTGATGCACCGAAGTTGAAGTTCGCGACCTTATAGTCAGAGATTCCAGATGGAAAAATGTCCTGACCAATAAGACCTGCCTCATACAGTATCCTAGTGTGACCTGGCCGCAAGACTCTGATAGTCTGAGTAAGTTCCTTGCTGCCACACTCTCAACATAGTTCTCAATGCGCGGGGTGCTGCCAAAGGCACCTTTGAGCCCAGACATGCACACCTTTGAGCTTTATTGAGTATAGCCCTGTAGCTACGTTTCCTCATTGGCTCCCACCACACTGCGCAACCATAAGTAATAATAGGTCTAACAACAGAAGTGTAGATCCAATTAACCATACTTGGTCGCAAGCCCCAGTTTTTACCAATTGAGTTCCTGCAGGTATAGTAGGCATTAATGCCCTTCTTTAATCTTTCCTGCTATTTATTTTCTATGACAGTCAATGATTGTCAAGTAAGGTTCCTAAAAACTCAGCTCAACGCCGTCTAATTTCGGCAAATTGAAGCTCTCTACCTTATATTTCCTGGTAAATAACACCAATTCTGTCTTTGATGAGTTTACACCCAGCCCGTTAGTTTTTGCCCAGGACAACAGATCGCCAAGCGATTCCTGCATGATGTCACTGATAGTTGAGAGAAACTTTCTCTTGATCAGTATCACCGCCTTGAGGTAGGCATGTTGAGCGTTGCTAATGAGGTGATTATCTACAGTGGTGACCAGCAAGTAAAGACAAATTCTTGAATCTTGGAAATACTCCATCCGTATTTCCGGCGACGCCCAGGTTAGTTTTTCCCGCCCAGGCTAATTTTTTGCCTAGTGACTATTTCCTCAATTTGTCTAGAGTCATGCCTAAAATCCTCAGGCATATTAACCCCCTGGTCGTCATCTCTAGTGCCTGTACCTTCACAACCAGGAAAGTGCGTTTCCATAAGCAGGGAGAGTGTTTCCGTGCTGGATTCCGTCCATGAGTTGTCAGCTCTTTGAATATACCCTATGACCCTATGGATAAAATTCGTCGAAACCTTGACAGCTCATTGACGCTATCAACAGATTCACAATAATTCCTCCATGAAATCCGCTTCGCTCTTTTCAGATCTTGTTCCAGTCTACTTGTAATCCAATGAGCTTCGCCCTATTAAATGATTTCATAACCGTCGACCTTTGAACCCTTGAACGCGAAGTTCCTTAGTCCACCATTTAGGTTGCTTACGCCTTCCTGGAAATTTCATTGGGCATGATGATTCATAGCTTTCATTGAGTAAACGAGTGAACTTGTTCACCGTATATTCCAAATTGGATGGTAGCAGTTTTCGTAGAGTTAACTGTTCCATCCCAATACGAACCTTGTCATAAAAGGTTCCCCAATTTGTCCGCCTAGGACCCTAAATGGTGCCCTTGCAGACGAATTGAAATCCAAGGTGAAGGTAATCCCACTGCGATCCGAAAAGTAGCAATCCGCGGATACCCTCCAATCTCTAACGAAATTATCATTGTGGTTCGTCAATGTCATGCTATAACCGCCTGCCTATCTTTGTTCCTGAACGTGGGCATATTGCCTTTGTTACAAATTACTAGATTATTGACAGTTATAAAATCAAAGACACACTCACCTCTTTTGTTTATGTCATCACTGCCCCATTGGCTGTGATGGGCGTTTGCATCACATCCCATCAGAGGATAGCACCTCTCCTTTTTGCATATGCCGTTAGCTCCAGCACCTCGTTGCCTGATGGATCTGCTACCTCGTACGGCATATACAACGAAGCCAATGTCAGCGTCCGCTCACCCCTAGTTTCTCTGTTGACAACAATGATGTCACCGTACCTAAAAGAATGAGAAATTATTAGTTTAAGTTCTCTCTTTGCCAAGATACACGTTCTCACCTTGTCCTCAGTGGACGGGATAAACAACGAGTATCCCGCTATCCCAAATCCGCAAACCTTATTTTGATTGATCCAAGGTTCTTGGATCAGGTCCACGTCAGTTTGGGATTTGGTGAGAAATGTTGTCAATTCACAATGATGCATGTTTATTTGCACCACTAGCAGCCTCTTTGGTAGAGTCATGTTTCGGGTACCGAAAAGATCCACTGCGAACCGAAAATCCCTCCCGTTATTCTCCTTACACGCTATCGAGGCTACAGACTTCCATTGGTTTATAGGGAGATTAACGTTCTGCTTTTTCAATATTGCCAGTATATATCCACCGGTCTTACGGGTGGAGGAATCCATACTGTCACTATTGACCTTAATGGTAGCTCCGAGGCGCGTATCACCTCTAGTTTTAAGGCTGGATTAAGGTCGCCAAGTTTCCCAACTGCGGTTCTTAAAAATTCAAAAGAATTTTTATTGCTGGAGCTGTCGACCTTATACCCGTATGGGGTTTAGCCAGATCGACAGCAGCTCCCACTTGCTGCTCAACAGGAGAGGACTCTCCCAAGAGAACTCTCACGGAGCCGTAGATTCTTTCAAATCTAGCGACGTCCTGTCTGTGTTTCTTGAGAAGGTACTTCTCCTTTGCGGTTAATGACCCAGGATCTCTCTGTCCTATCTTTGCCAGAAAGGCTAGAGATTTCCTGGTGCCATTTTTGGTAAATCCTCCTTCCTTCGGCTTGGTTTGTCATTAACACGTGGAGTGGCATTAGGCGACTCCTCCACGGCGATCTGCCGAACAAGATTGGCGACCTTAGCGCCATGTGGACCACCTTCTGCCGATCGGCTCCCCTGGTTGTCCTTGTCCCAGCAGCGGGAGAGAATGTTTTCACTATCTGATTTTGAGCAGAAATCACAGTGATATCGTGTTCATCATCAGATAGCAGAACCAACTCCTCCTACTTCTGAGTGGCGCAAGTTTACCCAAAGGAGTCTTTCGGCAGTCCCAAAAGACCTGTTCCCACGTAAAACATCGGACCATCCACTCAGTGACGGCGTGCGTGGACTAGACAACTACTTACATCAACGTATTACCCTGACGCTGAGGGGAGCTGTTAACGGCTAGTTTATTTCTACACTAACTAACCATCCAGGTCCTCGACACTGCTACAAATCACCTTGACCTTAAAAGTATATCTTTTTCGTAACACCCCCTTTAAAGCCGCCTCTACTGTACAAGTGGCGAACACAAGTGGATATCATGTAATAATAAAAGCCTATGTTTTTGTATTCTTTCTCCATGCGCATATAAATTTGTTCGTTGGGTGTAACTTAGTATGTAGGACAGTTTTATTTAAGAGCTGTTATATCATTAGATCAATACTCTTAAAGTAAGAGATATATTTCACCAGTGCCCTCAAAACTGTAATTGTCTTGATCTCAACAAATATTTTGTTACTTACCTACTTACATACTTTTATAATTGAGAGATTGTAGAATGCTAAGTATGTGGTAAAAATTATTAAATGGCCAACGTTGGCCATTTAAGTATCATTTAAAAAAGCGCTGAGAAACTCATTTTCGTATTTCGTAAATAGAACTTAAAAATAATTCATATTTAAATACGATCTCAAAAAATGGCCCTAAGTTTATGAATTTATTGGGAGAAGTGGTACATTTTGGTAACGATAAAATTGTGATAGTTATTGTTCAGCTGTACCATATTAAGCCTACAAGCAACCACCGAACGACAGGCCTGGCGGATCGTCATGGAATAGAAAGTAGCCCATATATTATGTAAGTACCAAACAAAAAAATATAGGTATATATTATATACATATCGACCCCTTTGCGCGAAATTATCGTATGTTACATTTTTACATAGTAAAATATTATACCAATATTCCCTATATTTATGGAAATATTACTACTTAAGTTAATTTTAACGTATGTGAAATTTAATTTACTAAATCGGTTATTGTATCGCATTTAAAATTTGGTATTAATGATACTAGCCAAGGCAAAGAAATTTAATAATAAAGCTGTCCTGTAAAATTTGTTTTTTGTAACATACGATAATTTCGCGCAAAGGGGTCGATATTATGATCAATTAATTGTAACATTTTTATTGTATCATCCCGTAACTCCTTTAATTATTTACATTAATTATTAAAAAATTACTTTAAAGCTTAAACCAATTTTTGCCCAAATGTATGTGCCCCAAAAAAGAATGGTTCTATGTATTGTAGAAACACGTTGTGTAAAATATTAGGATGATATGATAACGCTAACTGGTGCCGCAACTACGCTGAAGTTTTAAGGTGCATTTACAAGAGGAAAAATGCAATTTTTTCAGTTTTTGTAAAAATTTTGGCATTAAATAATTACTTTTGCAATTTAATTTAAAAGAATCGTGTACGTAATTGTCGTTCTAATAAGATATAAAACACAAAAATTGGTTAAAAAATGTTAAAGTTATTAAAAAATCGCCAGGCCATTAACATGTCTCAGGCCACTAGAACAGTAATGCGCAGCCCATACCACAATTGTGGAAAATAAAATCACACGTATTCTTATGCTATTACATTTTAGTAGTCGTTGTCCACTCAACGAGACAACTAGGAATACGCATGAGCACTGGTGTATGACTTTTTCTTTATTTTTTCAGTTTTTGTATTTGTGTGTTTGTAGGTGCACTGAATAAAATAAAGAATTGAATGTGTTGGTGAGAGTAAGTGTATTGGTGAGAGGATTTATTTTTGCGAACCTCTGCACTAGAACAAGAAATGTCGTAACAAAATAAACATATTTTGAGAAATATTAAAATAAAAGCTTATTTTTACTTAAAATATATCCATATTTGCTTGTATATGAGTTTTTGTCTTCGTAGGATACCGTTAACCTATTCGCAGGTATGACCAAAGAAATTTAGGCCCTAATTTTATAAATCACGTCACCAAAGTGATATTAATGTGCAAAGCAATAACAACATTTTAAAAATTTGTTTTTGTTTTGTGTACACAATTTTCAAATTATGAAAGGCAAATCAACGCTTGAATTTTTGTGCGTTTGTTTGGTTCAGAATTTGTACATAAAACAAAAACAAATTTTTGGAATGTGTTAAATGTTGTTTTTGCTTTGCACATAAATATCACTTTGGTGACGTGATTTATAAAATTAGGGCCTAAATTTCTTTGGTCATACCTGCGAATAGGTTAACGGTATCCTACGAAGACAAAAACTCATATACGAATATGTTAATTTTGTTCCTACATTTCTTGTTCTAGTGGCCTGAGACACGTAATGGCCTGGCGATTTTTTAATAACTTTAACATTTTTGAACCAATTTTTGTGTTTTATATCTTACTAGCTGTCCCGGCAAACGTTGTTCTACCATAGCTCACACACAGTTTGAAGACTCCCACTATAATAGTACTCCAGATATGCAATAATAAATTTTTACTTTGTATGGGAGGTGCCATGCCCATTGTTCCTATATAGGTCAATTGTGAATCTAAACCATCCAGGGACCCACTCAAACACACACAACAAATTTCATCGAAATCGACCCAGCCGTTAAAGAGGAGTTCAGTTACTAACACACGTACAGAAGAATTATATATATAAAGATTAGAACGATAATTACGTACACGATTCTTTTAAATTAAATTGCAAAAGTAATTATTTAATGCCAACATTTTTACAAAAACTGAAAAAATTGCATTTTTCCCCTTGTAAATGCACCTCAAAACTTCAGCGTCGTTGCGGCACCAGTTATCCTATCATCCTAATATTTTACACAACGAGTTTCTACAATACATAGAACCATTCTAGATGGGGGGGGGACGTCCTGTACCTAGAAAATTTTTTTCGTCCATACAATCTTGGAACACTCTAATGTGCATAGTGCACATGTGAGGTAGTAGGTACATTACTATGTGTGTGTATGGTAGACATGTGTGGTACACTAGAATACTGACTTGATATACAAACAACAAAAAATATATATTTGTAAAACAAACTGTTCTTGATATGTAACTACAATACCAAAAGAAAACCAAACTAGATTTATGCTATGTTCACACTTGGGGTTTTAAACGCGTTTAATCAAAATGTTGATTAAGTTAATCAAAGCCGTTCACATTACATTTGAGATGATTAAGTTGACAGTAAAGTGATCAAGTTGACAAAAAAAAGCATTCAAAATGGAAAGAAATACTTTAATAAAGTTATCAGCAGATTATTTATACTTATTAATGAAGGAATTGTGAGAATTGATGGATTATTTATAGTTGTTTATGAAAAATTTATTTATCGGTAGTACATCTGATAGGTATGTTCATTGTGGCCCATGCCACATCATCATCAGTTTGAGGTATGTTCAGTTGATTCTACGTGATTAATGAAATGATTAAGATTTAATCATGTCAATTTGAAGTGATTAACAAATCATTTAAATGTATGGATAATCATTTTGATTTTGAAGTGATTAGAGCTTAATCACGCTTGAGATGATTAACTCTGCAAATGTGAAATAAAATTTATAATAATGAAATGAAGTAATATAATTTATTTGTCTTAATTTCGAACTCTTTGATGATAGGGGTTTCTAATAAAATATTGATAGGACACAGGAACATAGGCGTGGGTTAAGGAGGCAGAATTTCTCGCCTCATTCATTCCTAATTATCAACAATTTTAAATTCTGATTTAAATTAAACAATGTTTTTATAGCACGTAAAATTTTCATGTAACGTGGGTATCTCTGGATAGACTAGGCAAGACTAACTCCACTATCCGACGAGAACTAGCCTTTTGCCAGTACGTGCGAACGCCTAGGACTTAGATACAAACATTGAAAAGAAAAATTCCGTTACAATCACGAGAAGATATATGCATAATATTTGACGCTACAGCTATGGAGTAGACTATCGCCCCAATATGTTGACAAGATGAGTAACCGTTATTTAATACACTCCTTTAAAGTCGCGACCCCCTTTGTGAATGTGCCAGAGGAACATGCTCAACCATAAAGGAGGTCTAGACCACAGAGTGTATATAAGCACTCGCATCGCTACAAGATCGTTACCCAGTCGAAGGTATTAGAAGCATAAAGTCCCCCAAAATATGCGAGGGTTGGAAAACCTTATACAAGCACTTACTGAGAATATTTCCTCTCTTAATCAAAATATGACTACCTACATGTCATCTATGCAAAACATAATACAAGAGCTTCTGAGAGCACAGAACCAAATGATTCAAATTCTATTAACAAGAAAATGAATTTTTTAAAAATATGTTTCTGGAATGCAAATGGTTTAAACCAGCACAAATCGGAAATTTCCCATTTTATGTTAAATAAAAGCATCGATATATAGGAGATCGGTTTCTGGAATGTAGAGACTACAATGCCAAACATACATATTGGGGTTCGCGATTGGTAAATCCCAGAGGTAGACAGCTGTATAAAGCTCTAGTTGATCCCAAAAATTGCTTAGATTTCGTGTCTCCTGGACACCCAAGTTATTAGCCAACTGATCCTAGCAAAATTCCTAATCTAATAGACTTCGCCATATGTAGAAATATTATTCGAAACGCAATATCCACAGAAATATCTTATGATCTATCTTCTGACCACTCTCCTGTAATTATTTATTATTGTGAGATTTCCTAAGGACTCTTTGTATTTTAAGACAAATTGGCTAAAATATAGGAAATTTACAGTGTGAGGAAGACATAGCTAAAACCGTCAATGACGTCAAATCATTGATAATTTCGGCTCTGGAACACTTTAGGTGCCAAATCCCTCCAAGAACTAATACGTCAATTTCAAATTCGGATATTGAAAGACTTCTTCTCGAAAAGAGAAGACTCAGGTTGAAAAACTGTCGAATAAAGGTGAATGAGCTGAAAAGTGAACATGTTACGTTCAAGGTACGGTCAGACACAGCTAATATTTGAAGTTTTTCGTCAAATATTTCATTGCTTGAATCTGACCACAAATAAAATTTAGAGCAAACAACAAAACAGATGTTTTAGTCAAACGAAATTATTTGTCGGTAAACAAAATATTTTCTTAATGTGAATATAGTGTGACCACTAGGTATATAAATACCTAAAATGTTAAAATATAAGTCTTAAATATTTTAATATTATATAAAAAACTTATTTATTCAGCTTGAAAAATTTTCTCGAACTAACAAATATTTTCTCCAATTGATAAATATATAAAAAACTAATATGATCAAGAATTTACATTGAACATAAAGTATAAATTGTACAAGGTATTTCTAATAAACACCCCCTCAATGTAAATTCTCTATTTACAAACAAAATTAAAATAATAAATTATTTAAAAATAATTCAACAATTCAACATATTACAAAATTTAAAATGATTCTGATTATTTAAACATTTCGTCAAAATATCAGCAACATTCGACTCGCTAGGAACGTATTTTAATTCAATTTCTTTCGCTTTGTACTTCTCCTTGATGTAATGGTAGCGTATGTCAATATGTTTACTCCTCTTCATATTCATATGGCTTTTTGTTAAAAATTGAGCACCTTGATTATCGCAATATAGAACAGTAGGATTCTTCAATAAATTTTGAAATCCCATTTCATTTAAAAGGCTTCGGTATAAACTGATTTCTTTTGTAGCCTGACACATCGCAATGTATTCTGCTTCCATTGAACTCAAAGCTACAATGTTCTGCTTTTTCGATTCCCATGAAATTGGCCCACCTACGAAAAATAGAACAAAACCGCTATATGATTTCCGATCAATTATATTTGATCCCCAATCTGCGTCGGAGTAACATAATAGTTCATTTCCTTCTTTGGAATAATTTATAGAAAATTCTTTGTATTTTAAATAACGTAAGACATGCTTTGCAGCAACAAAGTGTTCTTTGTGCGGATGAGAACTGAACTGTGCCAAACTAGAAACTGTATGTGCTATATCAGGTCTTGAAATTGTTGACAAATACATTAAACTTCCAATTATTGATTGATATTGCTTTATCTCGACCATTTCATTACAATTTTCTTCTTCACATTTTAACAAAATTGTCCCAGGAACAAATGGTGTCTTAGCTGGCTTGCAATCTTGCATATTCCATTGCTTTAAAAGTTCTTTCACAAAACTCTTTTGGTGTACTTCAATATTTCCTCTTGGATCATTTCGAACAATTTCCATTCCCAGATAATAGTTAGCTTGGCCGCGGTCTACAATTTCAACGTGTTCTTTCAATTTTTCTAATATGGTATCCATGGACTTACTGTAAGTACAAGCTAATAAAATGTCATCAACATAGAGAGCAATAATATTTATTTCATTTTTGTTTCGATTAATAAAGACACAACTATCTGTTTTGCATTGTACAAACCCAATTTTTAATAAAATTTCATTGATTTTATGGTTCCACTCTCTTCCAGCTTGTTTAAGTCCATATAATGATCTCTTCAATTTGCATACTAAATTTTCTTCACCATTTTTAATAAACATTTCTGGTTGTTTCATGTAAACTTCTTTTAAATCTCCATTGAGATATGCAGCAACTACATCCACATGTTTAATTAACAACTTGTATTTTACATCATTTTTATCTGGAGGATTCTCAACTAACTCCCATGTATTATTTTTAATTAATGATGAATATTCCTTATTCATTGCTTCTTGCCATTTTTTGGATTCACTGCTATTTATTGCTTGCTTTACTGTTTTTGGATCGAAATTATAATCATTTACCACATTCAATTCATTATCAATTTTATAAATTTTTCTAGGTCTGCCAGGTTTTCCATTTCTTTCTTTACTAGGTCTACCTCTTTTTCTTTTGCCATTTAAATTTTCATTTCTTTCATATGTTTCATCATTATCCAATTCTTCATCATCAAATCCGAAAAATTCTGATTCTTCACTTGAAGAATACATTTCAACTTCATCAATACTTCTGTACTCGTTTGTATTTTGATTTTCGTTATCACTTACTAAGTCTTCTGTATCACAATTCTCAATATTATTTTCTAGATTTGTATTTTGATGATTAACGATATTTCTACAATCCAATAGATCAGAACAATTATCTTCAGTACCAATAGAATTTGTCTCAAAATCATTTTCAAAAAATTTTACATCTCTTGAAATGATAATCTTATTTGTATTCAGATCAATCAATCTATAACCTTTTGTGTTTGTTTGATATCCAATAAACGTACAAACTTTACCTTTTGGATCCAATTTTGACCGCCCTGGTTTCTTTTCTAGAACTACAGCTTTACATCCAAAAGTTTTGAAGTAGGATACACAAGGTTTTCTTCCAGTCCACCGCTCATATGGAGTTATATTTTCCAAAACTTTAGTAGGTGATCTGTTCTTTATATAAACGCTGGTGTTAATGGCCTCTGCCCACAATTGTTTAGGTAACTTTGATTCTTCCAACATACATCTGGTCATTTCCATTAATGTTCTGTTAGCTCTTTCAGAAATTCCATTTTGTTGAGGTGTGTAGCTTAGGGTGGCCCTTAATAAACGAAAGTTGGATTTTGGCCATTCTCACCCTCCAGTTTGGTGAACATTAGTAAAAAAAATCATCCTGAAGTTTTGAGATGCATTTACAAGGGGAAAAAATGAATTTTTTTCAGTTTTTGTAAAAATTTTGCCATTAAAAAATCACTTTTGCAATTTAGTTTAAAAGAATCGAAATGTGTACGCAATTGTCGCTCTAATGCAGCGAAATGCAAACTCACACCACTACAGTTTTTAGATCTTGTAGTTGTATGAGTTGAGAATTATTCTCTGGCAAAAACAAATAGCTGAAATAATGAAATAAACAAACATAAAAGCGTAACACAACCTGCTTCTATCAATGCTCATGCGAGACTGACTGTTTTTATACAATGTGTGTGCTTGCGTACATGTGAAATTAAAAACAAGAGAGCTCATTTGAGAGCTCACTGCAGCTCGCTGCTCTAATGAGACATAAAAAACAGAAATTGGTCAAAAAATGTTAAAGTTATTATAAATTCGACAGGCCATTAACGTGTCTCAGGCAACTAGAACAAGAAAGGTAGGAACAAAATTAACATATTTTGATAAATATTAAAATAAAAGTTAATTTTTACTTAAAATATGTCCATATTTACTTGTATATGAGTTTTTTTAACGGCAGTTTCAAAACTCCATTTTAAAAATTTTGTTAAACAAATTTCAGAATTTTTTGATAATCTCATTGGGTTTTATTGTCAACACAATAGGGAATAAAAATATGGAAAAATTATGAAAATATCTCTTATAGTTTTTCCGTACCTGCGATTTAAATTTTGAAATTTTCGAGAAAAACCAATTATTTGGCAATTTTTAGGCGAATGAGCTCTATTTCCTTACTCTTATGAATTTTAAGCAAAAATTATTCTGAATATTATAGTCCAGATAATTATAAATATACTCTGAAACTTTTACTAAAATCGGACAAAGTTAACCCTTAAATCGTGAAGGTCAAAGGTCAAATTTTTCAATATTTGGAATTTCTCTTGGAAAGATTTCGAAATGTTTAACAAAAATATAACACAAACTTCTAAAACCATAAAAAAATTATGGTTTTTAAAGTTTGGGGTCATTTTAAACCCAAGTGCCATTAAGCGTTAATTTTCATTCTTGTGCTGTTATTATAAACCCTAGAGCTTATGTTATATTTTTCTTAAGTTTCATTAAAATCGGCCCAAAAGTATATAATATTTCGCTATCTCTCCATGAAAAATTCCAAATATTGAAAAATTTGACATTTGACCTTCACGATTTAAGGGTTAACGTTTTCCGATTTTAGTAAAAGTTTCAGAGTATATTTAGAATTATCTGGACTAAAATATTCAGAATAAGTTTTGCTTAAAATTCATAAGAGTAAGGAAATAGGGCTCATTGGCCTAAAAATTGCCAAATAATTGGTTTTTCTCGAAAATTTCAAATATTTTCGTAAAATTTTCATAATTTTTTCACGTTTTTATTCCCTATTATATTCTTAATAAATCCCAATGAGATGATCAAAAAATTCTGAAATTTGTTTAACAAAATTTTTAAAAATTTGAAAATGGAGTTTTGAAACTGCCGTTAAAAAAATTTTATTTTTTTGTTCATACCTAAGAATAGGTTAACGGTATCCTACGAAGACAAAAACTCATATACAAGTAAATATGGATATATTTTAAGTAGAAATGAGCTTTGATTTTAATATTTATCAAAATATGTTAATTTTGTTCCTACCTTTCTTGTTCTAGTTGCCTGAGACACGTTAATGGCCTGGCGATTTTTTAATAACTTTAACAATTTTTGACCAATTTCTGTTTTTTATGTCTCATTAGAACGACAATTGCGTACAGATTTCTATTCTTTTAAATTAAATTGGAAAAGTAATTTTTTAATGGCAAAATTTTTACAAAAACTGAAAAAAATCCATTTTTCCCCCTTGTAAATGCATCTCAAAACTTCAGAGGGCTTGCGGCACGTCTTAACCCCAACCGATTTACCTAAAATTTTTTCAGGATGATTTTTTTTTACTAATGTTCACCAAACCTGGGGTGAGAATGGCCAAAATCCAACTTTCGTTTATTAAGGGCCACCCTAGTGTAGCTAACCGTTGTTTCATGAACCATACCTCGTTCTTTCAAAAAATTATTAAAATTTGAATTTATGTACTCACGTCCATTATCACTTCTTAATCTCATTAAAAGCATCGGATTTGTTTTTCAAAACATATACTGTAATATAGCGAGAAAAATCATCAATGAATGTAATAAAATATAAGGCACCTCCATAAGATTTAATTCTCATAGGTCCACACAAGTCGGTATGAACTAACTCAAGCAAATTATTAGATGCTGTTGTGCTTTAAAAGGCTTTGATGACATTTTACACATTGAGCATGTAACACAATTAAATTCATTAACGTTACCTTATAAACCACGAACCATCTCTTTACTTGCTAATTTCTTTTAATCACAAAAATTAAGGTGACCAAAACGTCTGTGCCAAAGGGTATTATTACAATTTTCCGCTTTATTAATTGATTGATTCTCTAATGTTGATTTTGTTTTATAAATTCCATTAAACATTCTTACTTTAAACTGAAATTCGTTTTTCTTGAAGACTTCAACATACTGATTTTGAAATTTAATAGTATATCCTTTTTCAGCCATCTTACCAATAGACAAGAAATTTGATTCATATTAGGAATATATAAAACATTTTTCAAATCATAGCATTTATTGTTAAATTTAACTTTAACTTCACCAATTCCCTTGACATTAAATTTATCACCAGACTCTAATACCACTTCACTATTATATTCTTTCATACCTGAGAATAATTCTTTTTGTCGACATACATGTGATGATGCTCCACTATCCAAGAGCCAGTCATTTAAATCATCATCATTAATACAAGAATTGATTTAAACATTGCACTTTCTTGATTACCAATCGTCTTATTCTTGACATGACATTGAGAACGTAAGTGCCCTTTCTTACCGCATCCAAAACATTTCAAATTTGTATATCTTTGTTGATTATTCGGATTTACACTTTTATTGTTGAAATTTTTATTTCTGTTCTTGATTGCAAACACTCGATCCTTACTCTCATGGCAATTCTCACTTCTACGTTGTTCTTCTTCTAATATTTTATTTTTTAATTGTTCCAAACTTGGTAATGAATTGCGACTTTCAATTGCAATAACAAAATTTTCTAATTCAGGAGGCAAACTACACAATAAAAATATTGAAAGTAATTCACTAGGAATATTTATATCAGCATCCTTCAAATCATCTGCTATCGAACAAAATCTGTTTATTTGAACACTATATTTTTCATCAGATGAAAACTTGAATCGCACAAATTTCTTGAATAAATGAACCTTTTTTGCAGGATCCTTTGCTCTGTAAATGTTTTCCAATTTACACCAAGTTTCTTTTGCACTTCTACAGTCTTTAAGATGAATCAGTTCAGTTGTCCTCACCGCCAAAGTTATAGATGCCAACGCCTTATTGCCTTTAACATTTCATCCAGATTTTTCTTGAACGGTTGCTGTTTCACTTATAGAAGTTTCAATCACATCCCAATAATCTTGCGTTATCAATAAACTTCGCATTTGTATTGACCAAGATGCATAATTTTCAGCATTCAATTTATCGATTTGAAAACTTGAGTTCGACATAATTGTATTTCTTAGTTATCTTTGATATTTTTATTCGCAACAGGATACACAGCTTATATTCTTTATAGCAATCCTGGGCACATAACCAATGTTAAAATATAAGTCTTAAATATTTTAATATTATATAAAAAACTTATTTATTCAGCTTGAAAAATTTTCTCGAACTAACAAATATTTTCTCCAATTGATAAATATATAAAAAACTAATATGATCAAGAATTTACATTGAACATAAAGTATAAATTGTACAAGGTATTTCTAACATAAAAAATATATAATTTGATATTGCAAATCTGTTTAAGGTTAAAGCACTTATTTCGAATTGTACAGCAATTATTTAAATAGTTTTGTTGAATTTTGTTATCATATATTGAATTTGACTTTTCACATTTTGTTTGACCAAACTGCTGCGAAAAAGAATCATTACACGCAAATATATGTGTGGTCACACTATATCAAATATTTTCATGAAATAATTGTTTGATCAAATAGAGCAAAAACAAAAATTATATGCGTAGCATGGCGGAAAAATAAAGCTGAATTCACCCATGAGTTTCTGAAACATTTTTTGTTCGGAACAATTTTTTTTTTATATGTAGTTTGACGTTCTATTTTTGAGAGAGACTTCAAACTACATATACAAAAAAAATTGTTCCGAACAAAAAATGTTTCTGAAACTCATGGGTGAATTCAGCTTAAAAGGAGACTATTTAAGTATTTTAGGCACTAAATTATATACACAATTTCATTATTTATTTATTTTTTAACATAAATACATATTCAATATTTCTTGAATATTTTTTATTTAAATTATTTTCATTAAAAAAATTGCATCAATAAATTAAGTCTTCTTCTTCACATAAAAGTCATCCAGCCTAGAATGACATACTGGGAGAAAAACTAATTGAAGACATGAAGTCTATGTTGCGATTTTTGCATTTTTATGCGATTTATATTTTTATACGTTTCACATAGTCTGATGTTTGATTATTTTGTATACATGGATTTTGTCTATTCTCAAAATTAAAAATTACTCAAATGCATTGAATATTTATTGTATTTGTACAGATTGAATTTAATATCAAAGAAAATAGTTTAGACATACATAAATAGTATGATTTGATTTCAATTAAAAATTAATTCTTAAACAGTTTGATCTGTTTAATTTTATTTACTTCAGAAGAAGAATATGCCTAATAGTATTTTTTACTTTTCTGATTTTGTTATCATAAAAATTGTTTATTCTAAATCTTTATATAATACAATTGAATGTCAAATGTCTCTAAATTTTAAGCAAAAATTGTAGATTAAATGTAGTTCAATTCACATTCAGAATTTTATAATTTTGTTTTACACTTCTAGCTAATTTTCATTTCTGAAACACGTCCAATTTTCACAATCTAAAAAAACATTTGTTTTTATTAATTTCTGACATTTTATTGTGTTTGTGGTAGAATATAAACTACTATTTAACAGAGTTTAAATTTTCCGTAGTGAAAATCATATAAAATTCAAACAAATTATAATTTAAAACATTTCTATGAAGCTCTGTGTGGCTGGTGAAAAATATAAATTTTTGTTACACAAATATAGAGTTAGGTACTGCTGTCAAAGAGTCGGACTACTTGTATATACTTTGGATTCAACATTTTAAAAATATATTCTTTCTTTTTAACAGTATTCTTATTTGATTATTGTTAATTTTATCACAGTAATATTCTTTTTGTTTGAATAAAGCGATTTTTAGTTCAAAATCCAAATTAAGCCAAAACAAATACAATAAAATTCCAAAATTGTTTATTATATTAGGGCTATTTTGCAGACTTTAAGTACAATTATACCTATGTACAAATTTTAATACATACCACAGTGGGGCAGAATCGAAATTTTTTGGATATACATCTGGCATTTCTAAACGGCTGGTCCGATCGGAATAAAATTTGAGTTGGGTGTAGCCAAGGAGTATTCGAGTTTAAGTTATTAAAATGGACCCTACAAATAATCCAGGGGCGGCTCTATGGGGGCTCAAAGTAGGGTACCTTCGACATGTAAAATTTTTAAACACGTGCCATTTTTTTGTTTTCCATCCGATTTCAAAGAATTTATATTTTTGGAAAGCGCTCGGCTAAATCTTGAAAAAACATGCTTACGTGAGCTATTTATCTCTTTATAATTTCCTAGATATAGGCATTTCAAAATTAAAATTTTAAAATTTTGCCATACCTTGGTCCGCTTTTTTAAAAATATAGGGCGCACTTTTGGACCGAATGGACTCTATTTTTTTTTTGCTAGTTAGACAACTAAATTACCAACAACATACAAAAGATTTCAGAGCAATATCAATTACGAATCCAAAAATAACAGATTTTCAATTTAAAAATTCAAAAAATAGTATATTATTTACTGTTTTTTGGACAAAAAGGTGACATAACTCTTTTTTATTAAAAAACAACATTCTTTAAGAACATATAACAATTTTATGTTTTTCTATAAAGTTTCTTTACGGAGAACATTTTGGTATAAAAAACTTGTCCTATTTTTCGAACATGTCGGCCCTACGCCCTTTGGAAATTGACCTATTTTTTTTATCAAAATTTCAACTTTGGGCCACATGTTCTAAAATCCCAAAGCTGGGATCAGAAAACGGAAAGTAGTTTTGGAAACCCTGATGTGTTCCCTGTTTATCCCTAAAGTATTTTCCCAGCCCCGAAGGAAATGTGGACCCTATAGACAAAATTGTAAAAAATGCCATTTTTGCGATTTTCGCTCCAATTTTTAGGAATTGCGGGATTCCCTTTGAACTTTTGACAAGTTTTTTTACACCTTGTTATTTAGAATGAGAAACTTAAAAAACGCTGAAAATTTCATTGAGTTTCGTTAATAAATAAGGATTTTATTACATATTCATTGAGTTTCTAAAACTAAAATTTATATCAAAATTTTAATAGGATTGCAAATATTTTTTGTTTAGATAAGTTAATTTTTGGTCTTACAAAAAAAATTTCAAGTCAATATCTCAATTAGATTCAAAAATATGCCACTTTAAAACTCCGTCCTTCAAAAATATTGCAAATTTTTGCAAAATTTTTTTTATAAATTTTCTTAATATTTTATTCAACACAAATCATTGGTTCTGACTCAGCCACATTAAGAAAATTTATACAAATTCTTTAGTATGAAAAAGTGCAATATTTTGAAGGACGGAGTTTTAAAAATTATTTTATCAAAAAATAGTGCTTTTTTCCCTCTATATAGAAATAGTAGTATTTTTACTACTATTTTTCCTGAGTCAAAAACTACAAAATACTATTTAAAATCTCATAAATTTGTGTAATTTTTAGCAAAAACCATACAATAACTGAAAAGCATTAATTTGAAAAAAGGAGTATTTTTTTTTGAAAAAATACTACTTTTTAAAAATTGTATATTTGTTAAGCAAATTAATTGTGTCTTTGATTTCTGTAACAAAACATTAGAAACCTTCAATGTAAGCTAATTTAGCATAATATCAAGGCTTCAGTCCAAAAAAGTAGTATTTTTTTTCTTAAAATACTGCAAAATTTTGTTATGTTTATATAATTTCCAGTCAAAATAAATTTAGTATAAGAAAAAATTACTGAAATTTCACAATTCTTTTAATTGTAAAGCAAAATCTAGTTTTTTTGCAGCTTTATTTAATAATTATTTAGAAAAAATATTACCTTAAATGTGACCATAAGACAAATATATTTTCCCCTTCGTGTATTTGATAGTATTTCGGTGTAGTTTGATTAAACAAATATGGCAAATAAATGTGTACAGTGTGACCACAAAATCAACCCATGAATTATTTGATATAGTTTTGAACAAACACATGAAACATCTTGTGTCAAATAATTTGCGTAGTCTGATCCTACCTTAAGGAGAGGAAATTGCCCACCTGTCACACTCAACAACGTTAATATACTGCAGCATGATTATGTCACCTACCTTGGTATTCATCTAGATCATTGTTAACCAAACTCTGGCAATAATAGATTTGCTTCGTATGCTAGTGTTACGATGTGTGTACACTAAACCAAATTTCTTATGAAAATATCCTTCACTGGCAACACTTGTAAAATAACTCATGTTCGTTTTTTAATATCGGTTTCACATGTATAAGGAACTCTCACATAGACGGTGCCCAATGATCTAGATGGACGGCTTACTTGGCGCCGACACATAGAAACCAAAAGACTTCACATGAAGCTTTTGGTTAATCAGTGGCCAATCAAAATTAAACCTTGAATATAAAGTCATCCTGTATAACACCGTTTTTAAAACCAATTTGGACATATGGAATCCAATTATGGGGAATGGCTAGCTACACCAGTGTTGATCTTATACAGAGGGCCCATTCTAAAATTCTTAGGACCATGACGGGAGCACCATGGTATATAAGAAATGCATCCACAGGGACTTAGTAGTGACATAGGTAAAGGAAGAGTTCAAGAAAGTCCGTGAGAAATATATTGTAAAGCTACGAAACCATCCCAATACGCTTGCAAGACAACTTGTGCAGACCCAAACCCGATCCAGGCTCTACCACCCCGCTAAGATGAGTGGCAGTTAACCATGAAGGCTCTCTTGTTGAAGAGCAAATAGTTTTAATTTTAGTTATAAGATTTAAATACTTATTGTAAGGTCTATAAACGACAGATTCAATAAATAAATAAGGTCTCTGTCATTATGACAATATGACATGATAAGAGACCTTGTGAATTGACCAAATATGTCTAAATATTGTAGTCATGTATTTTCACCCTAATTATAGTATTAGAAAAGATACCTACTATAAATGGAGTAAATTTACATGGCAATTTATTAGAGTGTAGGTTATCAGTTTGAAACTGAAATACGAAAATACAAATGCAATGTAAATATGTCTATTATGTATTGATCTGGCATCTTTGTTATGTATATTAGAGTTTTATTGATCTGGTAACCTGTATATGAATAATCAACTGTCATATTATTCGGTAATTTATATTCATTGTAAGGAATCCCATTGGAAATTAAAGATCATTAATTAATATTAAATACATTGTTGTTTCAATACATAAAAGCGAACAACTTCTCATTGGCCTGGAGTCGCGTAGCACTAGTAATCAAATAATTGCGGAGGAGCCGGAAAATTTTAACGCCGCCTATGAAATAGCGCAACACCTGGAGGCATGACATACACTGAATCAATTAAGTCTCCGTACAGACATACTCATAATATAAACTAGCAATTTATGGTCACTTTTCAATACATATTTAAAAAATCTTATAAACTAGAAATCAACATAAAAAAACTACAAACATTTTCCTTAAAATCATAAAAATTTCCATAAATTCGTACAGTTAACTATTTTAAGGCAAGGAATCCCAATATTAAACTTAATTGCATTTAATATGTGGTAGGTCCTCCTTTCTGAGCAATTGCTTCATTTTAATGGCTGTGCATGGAATGGACCAGCTTTGTTGTCAGGGAATCCAAAAATAAGCAAATTTTAGTGGATAGAAAGAAAATTATTATTAACTTGCAAAATGAAGGAAAAAATCTAACCGAAATCAAGGATATTGTAAAAAGACCACGCTCTTCCATTCAACAGTTCAAAAAAAACGGAACAATGGCAAATAAACGAAGAACTGACCATCCAAGAAAAATAGACCACCACTTAGAGAGAAGAATTGTACGATTTGTAGAAGGTAATTCAAAAATTAACGCATGTGTAATTGCGGGAAACTTGAAAACTAGTGATGAATTAACGGTAAACCCCAAAACTGTAAGAAACGCTCTTAAACTAAATGGATACAATGGTCGAGTAAGTCGTAAGAAGCCCCTTGTTTGAAAAGTGAACATGAAAAAGAGATTGGATTACGCTATCGAGCATATTGATATAGATTTTTTATATTGGGAACGAGTTATTTTTAGCGATGAAAGTAAATTTAATGTTTTTGGTTCTGATGGAAGAGAAATGTTATGGAGAAAGCCAAATACTGAAATGAATCCGTAGCATTTGATGCTAACCGTAAATCATGGAGGAGGTAACGTTATTGTTTGGGGTTGCATGGCTTCATCTGGGGTGGGAAATCTTATTTTTGTTGAAAACACGATGGATAAATATTCATACCTTAATATATTAAAATAAAACTTAAAACAAAGTTCTGAAAAATTAAGCTTGGGACGTTTGTATTGCTTCCAACAATTCAACGATCCCAAAAACACCCCTAGATTAGTAAAGGAATGTCTTATTTATAATGTTCCAAAGCACTTAAATCGCTCAGCTCAGTCCCCTGATCACAACCCGATTGAGCATCTATGGGATCACTTGGAAAGAAAGATTCGGCAGCACAATATAACGAGTAAAGATCAGCTAAATGGAAGAGTGGTATAAAATAGATTCCCTGACAACAACAAAGCTGGTCCATTCCATGCACAGCCATTAAAATGCTGCAATTGCTCAGAAAGGAGGACATACCACATATTAAATTCAATTAAGATTAATATTGGGATTACTTGCCTTAAAATAGTAAACTGTACGGAGACCTTTTTGGTGATACTTTTCGTACAATTATTGAATTTATGTAAATTTTTATGATTTTAAGGAAAATGTTTGTAGTTTTTTATGTTGATTTCTAGTTTATAAGATTTTTTATAAAATGAATTAAAAAAAGATTTAAATATGTATTGAAAAGTGACCATAAATTGCTAGTTTATATTATGAGTATGTCTGTACGGAGACTTAATTGATTCAGTGTATGTCGGCAATGGAAATGAAGAATGCGGCGGATGGTTCAGTTCCGTTAGTAGAGTCAACACTCAAGGTAGGCTACGATGCGACAAGAATTAGGAATACACCGAAGTACAATACTGCACATGCATCTATCAAGGAAAACGTAAAGGGTACCAAAACCGATCGTTCCAATTGTTACGGGTGTGGTGGAGATCATGTCAGAACTCTTTGTAAGTTCCGTAATGCCAGATGTTATCTAAGCTGCGTCTGCGTATAGTTAAGCTAAACGGACGTGTTTTTTTCTATCTCCGCAAATATCTCGTTTTTTTTTGATGATATTGACGACTAAAAATAAATTAAATATAAAAAAAAGAATATATATATATCTTTAACGCGAATGGACGCGAAATTATATTTAAATATACAATCGTTTTTTGATTAAGTCATAAAATATAATATTAAAAGTGCCAATTAAAGTTATCTTTTATTATTTTCGTTCTGGTGTTTGTTTTCTTTTTTCCACCAATAAAGAGCACAAGTGCAAAAAAATAAACAGAGAATACTCTTTATGAGTTTCTCAAGTGGTAATCATAGTGAGCGCAGGCTTAGCATGAACGGCAGAAATGCATATGTGTTTGTGAATGTTGAAGAAAATTCGAAAGAAAACAAAAATACAAGAGTTGATGACAGCTTGTATTTGACCGCCAAACAAAGTGATCGAGCTCGTTCATTATCCCCCGCTTTGTTTACGAAAGGTGTTTGTACAACAAAAGAAAATTTGCCGTTGACAGCTGTTGATGGAAATATGGTAACCAAAAGTAAACTTTTAGTAGCGCCTGAAGGTATGCTAAATAATTCACCCCCTAAAACAAAAACCTGCACAGTAAGTACAAACCCAATTAACCATAGTACGGGAGCAATACCTAAAAATGTTCAGCCCAAATATAGTGCACAAAAACCACAAATCCAAGTGGGAATTGATAGGTACATTACCGTACTGAAACGAAGACGCAGCCCAAGATCCTCAAAAATCGCATCAACCGCAAAAATTCCTAAAGATAGGGAAATTGATAGGAAAACTACCGAAAACAGATTTTCTATTTTGCAAGATGAAGCAGCTGACCACCCAACATTACCCAAGTCGTCCAAACCCCCTCCTATTTATTTGAGAGAGCAAAATTCGAATGCTCTATTTAAGAATTTAATCTCGATGATCGGAGAAAATTCTTTTTACATTGTACCTTTTAAGCGAGGTAACATAAGCGAGACTAAGATACAGGTAAATCATGAAAATGATTTCCGTAAGGTTGTTACCGAATTTGAAAACAATAAACAAAGTTTTTACACATACCAATTGAAGAGTAGCAAAGGGCTTCAAATTGTTATTAAGGGTATTGACTCTTGTGTAGATCCTGAAGATATAAAGGCTGCTTTGGAACATAACAAGTTTAAAATAAAAAATGTAGTCAACATTAGAAATCGCGAGAAAATTCCCCAACCAATGTTTAGAGTTGAATTAGAACCAGGTGATGTTAATCTCAAGAAAAATGAAACACACCCAATTTACAATTTAAAATATTTATTGCATCGTAAAATTACGATAGAAGAGCCACATAAGAGATCGGGACCAGTCCAGTGTTTAAACTGTCAAGAATATGGTCATACTAGGGCATATTGCAAACTACCCCCTGTTTGCGTGGTGTGTGGAGAATTGCACGGTTCTACCCAATGCGATAAATCCAAAAACGACTCAAAAGTAAAAAAATGCAGCAATTGTGGCGGAAATCACACAGCAAATTACAGAGGATGCCCAGTATATTCTATAGTTAAAAGAACATTAACACAGAAACCCGGTATTTATCCTGTGCAATCAAAGAACCTAGTTGATACCCATTATCCCCAAATTTCGCAAACCATGAATAATAAAGGTTCATACGCTAGTGTTCTAAAAACGAATCCAACTTTTGCTCAAAACCCACCAATAGGAAAAGAAAATAATGCTAATATCAATGTGGAATTTGGAATTTGCACTTCTAATTTTAGTCGACTAGAAGCTACAATAGAGACCCTAGTGAAATCGGTTAACAATTTTACCAACTCTATGAGTAATATGATGCAGGAAATGCTTAAAATGCAATCCATGTTATTACAAGCTATCCTAAATAAGCCATGAACTGTTTGAAAATATGTTTCTGGAATGCAAACGGCATACGCCAAAACAAAAACGAACTCGAATATTTTTTAAGAAACCAACAAATTGATATAATGCTGGTTTCTGAAACTCATTTGACGTCCAGAAGTTCATTTCGAATAAATGGATACGTAATATATGATACCAAAGATCCCAGAGGTAGAGCATGCGGAGGCTCGGCAATTTTAATAAAAGCTCGAATCAAACACTACTTAATGTGTGATCTTTGCGAAGATTATCTTCAAGCTACTACAATCTGTCTTGAAGATTTTCATCGAAACTTAGTGATTTCATCGATATACTCACCCCCTAGATTTTCAATTACAGAAAGTCAATATAATAGATTTTTTAAATCACTAGGCCCCCTTTTCCTGGCTGCTGGCGATTATAATGCTAAGCACACATTCTGGGGATCACGACTGATTACCCCTAAAGGTCGTGTTTTGTTTGATACAATTTCTAAAATGGGTTTGAATGTGATTTCGAGCGGCCAACCTACCTACTGGCCTACTGACCCACGAAAAATACCGGATGTTATTGATTTTAGCGTGATGAAAAATATCCCTGGAGAAATGTTTCAAGTTGAATCCTCGATGGAACTATCTTCAGATCACTCACCCACTATTGTTACTTTATTGAGCCCCCGAGAAATTGTATCCCCGACTGGTACTTTAGCGATGACAGGCACAAGAATTGATTGGCTCAAATATAAAAAATACCTCAGTACACATTGCTCGGAAAACATACCGCTAAGAACACCAGAAAACATCGATCACTCTCTTATCAATTTCGATAAAAATCTCAAACTGGCTGCTCAACATGCTACCCAAACCCCCCGACAAATCAGATATAATAGAATTTATTCTGCAGATGTCGAACGGCTCTTAAATGAAAAAAGAAGAGTTCGAAGAGAGTGGCAATTGCACAGATCCCCCCAACTCAAATCGAAGCTTAAAGATTGTATAAAAAGACTTAAAAAGCTCTTGGAATTTCGAAAAATGGAATCATTGAATAAATATTTAGAAAGCCTGGACGCAACCCCGCAATCGGATTACTCATTATGGCGAGCAACAAAAAGTCTTAAAAGACCTGTCATATGTAAGCCCCCCTTGCGAAATTCAAGTGGTGGTTGGGCAAGAAATGATACTGAAAAAGGGAATCTTTTTGTTAATCATTTGAAAAACGTATTTACACCGAACACATCAAATGAAGCAATTGAGTTGCCACCTGTTGTACCCCATTTTGGAGCAGTCGTACCCCTACGTTTTGAGATTCGAGAGATCGAAAAGGCTATTGTTGATTTAAACTTCAAGAAAGCACCTGGTATTGATAAAATCAGTAACAAGATGCTTATGGAGCTACCCCGGATAGCAATAAAAATAATTCTTTTTATTTTTAATGCTATATTACGCCTTGAATATTATCCTCCAGAATGGAAGGTTTCACTGGTTACCATGATACCTAAGCCGGGAAAAGATCACACAAAAGTAGAATCATACAGACCAATAAGCCTATTGTCCAATATATCAAAGCTATTTGAGAAGATACTTATGAACAAGTTGCACCCGATGTTAATTGAAAACAATTGTATTCCGAATCATCAATTTGGTTTTAGAAGAAAACACAGTACTATCGAACAAACCCATAGACTTGTAAATATTGTAAGAAAAGCGTTTGAGGAAAAGAAATATTGTTCCGCTCTCTTTATTGACATTTCTCAAGCATTTGATAAAGTATGGCATGATGGTTTAATATACAAACTGAGTCAAAATTTACCCGCAAACACACATAAGCTATTGGAAAGCTATTTAACTGGTCGAACATTTAAGGTTAAAGAAGGAGACTTTTTAAGTAGTCCCCAGCCCATTGAAGCTGGAGTCCCACAAGGCAGTATCCTGGGACCCTTTTTATATTTGATATATTCGTCTGATATGCCAACTAACAATCGTACTCATACATCAACATTTGCTGATGATACTGCTATTCTAAGCATTCATGAAAACCCTCAAGAAGCATCTCGTTACTTACAAAATCACATATTTGAATTAGAAAAATGTTTAAAACAATGGAAAATTAAAGTCAATGAGCAAAAATGTACCCATATAACATTTACATTGCGTAGAGAATCATGCCCCCCTATTCATATCAATAACCAAACAATAATTCAACAATCGGAAGTGAAATACCTCGGAATACATCTCGATCGTCGCCTTACATGGAAAAGTCATATAGATGCAAAGTTGATTCAAATGAAATTGAAGTCAATTCAAATTAATTGGCTTATTGGTAGAAACTCTACGCTTAGTTTAGATTGTAAACTTCTACTTTACAACATGATCATAAAACCGATATGGTGTTATGGCATACAGCTATGGGGCACGGCCTCAGCGTCAAATGTTGAAAAGATCCAAAGACGCCAAAACAAGTTTTTAAGAATGATCACAGTTGCCCCCTGGTATATCAAAAACGCGAATATACACAAAGATCTAAACGTGCCCCTTGTAAAAACTGAGATCACGAAAAATGCAGAAAAATATTTAAAAAAACTTGAAATTCACCCAAACCCACTGGCCCGCAACATATTAAATAACCGTGGCCACACTCGGTTAAGAAGGAGGGACACAGCAGACCTAATCCAAAGAATAGAAGGAAGAATGCCAATTTAATAAAAGCTAAATGAATAAACAATTTTTCGTCCGGCACTGGCTGGACTAATTAAATTATAATTATTAGATATAAGATTTGAAGTACTTGTTGTTAGTTCATGAATGAAGATACAATAAATAAAAAATAAAATTGAAAAAAAAAATAGAAAAAAAGATGTTATCTATGCGGCAAAACCGGTCATATTGTAAAAGTATGCAAATCGAAAACTTCACAAATCTCAGAGGAGCATATAGAAGGTCACAGTGAATAAGGTGAAAATAATCGGGTTTTTACAAAAGGGTATCGGAATGGGCTTCAACGACACATGTCTTTTCAAAGAATGAAGGTCGATTTCGTATAACAGGCAATTATAAACCGACTGTCAATCCTAGGATTATTGGGGACGAAAACCCAATTCCAAGACCAGAACATCTCTTTAATAAGATAAATGGAGCTAAACTTTTCTGTCATCTTGATATAACAGATGCTTATTCCCACTTGCAGATTGACGATGAGTTAACACATTCCCTAACATTAAACACTCCCACTCATGGCTTGATTCGACCCACCCGCGCTGTATATGGTGCTGCTAATAATCGGTTTTGCGGGACATTCCAAACGTATGCAATTTTTTTGATGACATATTAATTTACGCCGACAATTTTGATAATTTGTTATCTGGTTTGAAAACGACTCTTACGTGTTTGATGGATAAAGGATGAAGGCTGAATCACTCTAAATAGTTATTTGTTGCAATGGCCGTGGAATTTCTAGGTCACAGAATTGATACTGACGGAATCCATAAATCTGATAGGCACGTGGAAGCGGTAAGAGATGCTCCTAAACCTACAAGTCATGATGAACTACAGCTGTTTTTGGGAAAAGCCACGTACTATGGTTCATTCATATCCGATCTGTCTACGCGTAGCAGACCACTTCATGACATGCTTTTGAGAAAATCGTTCCAGTGGACAAAAGAGGGTGATCAGCAACAACCAAAAATATGATCTAAAAAAAGAGTTTTATGCGCATAAAACATGCAATTAAAAACCAAAAATATGCTGTTAAAATATAAAAAATATGCACTTAAAAATAGTTGGTTTTGCTTTGATTTCAAAGTTTTATTAAAAAAATAAATAATAGGTTAATAAAATATTGAGCTCATAAATTCAAATTGGTTATTAAAGGATAAAATTTCGATTTTAACGAATGCAAATAGTTTGACTCAATTCATTTTATTATTACAATAAATTACTGTGTTTACTTAAGTTTAACAATTTTCAAACTAAGTTTCTTAGACAATCTTAATCAATTCAATTTTAAACTGCCTAATACTTCAAAATTTGTAAGTAGTTTACTTTTTGATTGCATGTGTCCCAATGTTTGTAGGATCAGTAGGGAGAGGATGTTCCGTATACATTTCTCTAACTGTTTCTATTATACTTGAAGCTTTAAAAACCATTTTTTATGTTTCAAAAACTAAATTATGTGTAATTTTTTGATAAAAAAATTGCAATGGATTTTGGAGCATTCATCATGTATGTAGATTAACATCTAAATAAATTCGGCTTTCAAAATTTAAATTAAAGTATCGAAAAGCCTTACAATGCGGCGATTAAAAAAACATTTTTGTTGCAGGACTCAAAATACCATGCCATTTCCTATGTTTCTTCCTTTCTCATCCGCAGTTTTCTCTATCGATATCCATGTACATATATTGTTTTTTAAAGATTTTGTTTTATATTAAGAAAACAAAATAATGAAAAAAGAAAGAAAATATGCAACAAAAACATGCACTTATGAGTTAAATATGCACAAATATGCTATAAAAAGCAAAATATGCTAAAATATGCTTTAAACATCAAAATATGCAAAAAAAAATGCACTAACAAATCGATGTCAAAATTCTTAAAATTGTCTGAAACGGATAAATAACTAACTCATATGTTTATACGACGTACAGCTAAAAATATGATATTGCATATTTTTGGTTGCCCTGGTGATCAGTCATACAGGAACATTAAGAGTGCACTCATTTCACCACAAGTTTAATGCCATACGAACCGGAATTACCACTACTCCTTGCTACGGATGCCAGCAAAACTGGTTTAGTTGCCGTGTTATCTCACCGCATGCCGGGTGGTCGAGACTTTAAAGCTAGTCGTACTTTAACGATTACTGAACGTAAGTACCCACAGATTGATAAAGAGGCTCTTGCTATTGTATGGGCCGTACGGAAGTTCTTTCTTTACTTGTATGCTCGTCATTTTACTCTTATCACGGACCACAAACCACTTACTCAAATTTTGGATCCGTATAAGTCCCTTCCTGTTCTGTGTATTATGCATTAAACACATTCAAGACAGCAGGCTACCAACTTCAATCTGTCAAAAATAAAATGCACACGTTTATATGAAAACGATTATTTTGACGACAGCACAGCTACACGGCCACACGACTACTCATGTCGATGTAGCCGAATTAAACTAATTTCTATTTCTGTCAACTACAAAGCAGAAATAGTGTTGCTAATATAATAAAAAATGTAAATCAAATGAGTGCTTAAAAAAAATATATTTTTTTTTACTTAATTAAGAGAAGTTTTTGATAACCATATTGATGTAAATTAATAACAGGTACATAATTAATTACTCAAAATAATTGTTTAAATCTTAATTACTTTGGAATTTTGTACGGTTATTTTTTATAGAAGTGGCACCACTGAATTATAAATCAGCTGTTTACTTTGAAGCTGTCGTCTTTAAAATAATTCAGTAGCTGACACACAACTACAACTCCAGCCAGCAGAATTTGTGTTCGTGTAGTCGTGTAGCCTGTTGTCTTGAATGTGTTTAATGCATTAGCCGTATGACTAATTATGCCGATTTCTTAGGAAATTTTGATTTTGGCTAAGGCTAACGATAATGCGGATTACTGCTCTAGAACTATTAACGTAAATATGGTCAAACAAATAATGGAGGATGAAGAATATGATTTTGATTCATTCGTAATACGACAAATTAATCAATTAAAAAATTGCATTCGTAATACGACAAATTAATTAATTACCAGCGAATGCTGACAAAGTTGGTGCGGATCAACTTAAGGATGATAGGTTGGGGAAGATTTTTAGGATTCTGGAGGGTGGTAAATCCCTCCACGCATACGGGTATAAGTCTCCTGAGATAAATTATAGAATTGTTGGTAACTGTTTGACTTTCGAGCATACTTCAAGATTTACATTCCGACCTTTTGGGCATTGTCAAGATGAAGGATATTGCAAGGTCCTTTGTGTATTGGCCGGGCATTGACGGTGATATTGAGGATGTAGCGAGAAATTGTGATGGCTGTGCTAAATTTGCTAACGACCCACAAAAGTTCAGGGAGCACCATTGGCAGTATCCAAAGGGGCCATGGGAACGCATTCATGTGGATTATGCTGGACCATTTTTGGGCACAAAATGGTCACCGATGCTTACAGCATTGATGTCAGAATAATTTCTACAAGTACTTCGGCCGCTACAAATAATATCCTGGATGAAATATTTGCGAGCTACGGGGTGCTAACCACAGTGGTTTCGGATAATGGTACGTGCTTTGCATCAGCCGAATTCAAAGAGTTTCTCACCAATGTGGGTGTCAAATACCACAAGTTTACAGCACCCTACCACCCATCCACCAATGGTCAGGCTGAGCGATCAGTGCAGGCAGTTAAAAACGCGATTAAATCAATGGGCTCAAACAGGAATAACCTACAAAAGCATTTGAATATTTTTCTCCGTCAATATAGAATTGCACCCCATTCCACAACTGGCAAACCTCCAGCACTGTTGTTTTTCGCACGAATGTTGCGTACTCGTTTGGATCTACTCATCCCTCAAGATTTAACAACGAGGGTGACCGATAATCAATATATGAAGTTCCATTCTACTTTCCGCTGTTTCGAACCAATGTAGAATGTATATTTTTTGTCAAATAACTGCCGTGTGAATAAATGGCTACCAGGAATAGTGCTGAATCGCCTCGGCGATTTACGTGTTAAACGCCACATTGACCTAATTTGATATCGCGATGATTCAAAAGTGCAAACGAATATGAAAGGGATTTTGGACAAAATACAAGAAGTCGGCGGTGTCATGTGGAATTTGATACTCCAAACGCATCCCGTACAGATGGGGAAATCGTGATTGATGACCCACCAAATAATTGTTCGACACCCCCACAGAATTATTTTGAGAATTACGCTTCATCTCCCACTGGTTTTTCAACACCGCAATCGAACTTCCGGGGATTTAACTCAGCGAGAGAGGATAATGAGCATAATCAATTACAAAACAACGTTAATGCCGGAGGTGAGACGGATATTGCAAAACCAGAACCGAACGAGATAAGACAAGGTGAATAAGTTCCATTACGTAGGTCCACCTGATTACAAAGACACAATATAATATTTTCACCAGAATGATTGGCTATGTGAGGGAGGAAATGTTATGTATTGATCTGGCATCTTTTTTATGTATATTAGAGTTGTAGTGATCTGGTAACCTGTATATGAATAATCAACTGTCATATTATTCTGTAATTTATATTCATTGTAAGGAATCACATTGGAAATTAAAAATTATTAATTAATATAAAAAACATTGTTGTTTCAATACATTGAAATGTCTGAAAAGGAATTAGAAATAAGACAACGATGTGTTGTACATTTTTGTATATCGCTGTTGAAGCAATTGATTCTAACCTTTGATGAACTTATGATGTGCTAGTAAATTTTACACTCTATTTTTAATTTTTCTAATAACATCTCTTTGATTCATTCTCTTAAGCTGATATTGCCAGTACTCTCATATGATACCATGGTTTTATTAACAGAATCGTTTTGTTTTCAGAATCTTACAGTAGCGCTGAGATTTATATGTGTAGGTGTTAAATTTACTACACGTCGTCGTATGTGGAAGTCTTTAACAGAAAATATTTTACTACCACGTAGTGGTTTGTGTGATTTTCTTATAGTAAATAGTTTACTACACTTCTATGCTACCGTAATAAATCCATATAAAACAAGTAAGAGAGCTATATTCGGCTGTGCCGAATCTTATATACCCTTCACCAAATTATACTTTAAAATAAATTTGTTTAAATATTTTTAGATAAACAAAATTAATTTTTTTTTTTTAATTGCTTTTCAAAATTTTTTTTTAATTTTTTTTAAAAAAAGTTTTTCCAATGAAAAAAAAAATCGGGTTAAAAAATATTTTTCCCGATTTTGACACATTGTAGGTCAAACTTACTATATCCTTATCTACATCGTTGCAATGGACTTTGAAATATCTATCATATCCATATTGTCTATATTAATGACTTAGTAATCCAGATATAGATAAAAAATCGAGGTTGTCCCGTCTTTTTGCTCATATCTCCGTTATTTATGGACCGATTTTGCTGATTTTAAATAGCTTCTCGAATACATGTCTGACAGAATTATTGAAGATTTGTATCCCGAAGATATCTGGGGTCTTCAGAAAATTGATTTCAACAGACAGACTGACGGACAGACAGACAGACGGACATGGCTTAATCGACTCCGCTATCTATAAGGATCCAGAATATATATACTTTATAGGGTTGGAAATGAAAAATGTAGAAATTACAAACGGAATGACAAACATATATATCCTTCTCACGAAGGTGAAGGGTATAAAAATTACTACACGTCACCGTAAGCGTACGTATTTTTGTAATTATTTTTTTGTTTTTAAGTTTCAGAAAAGTTTTTAACTTTTTTGAAACTAAACATACATGCTAAGAGTGTAATAAACCAATGTAGCAGTAGCAATCGGCTATGTATTAATTTACTAAGACTGAATTTGAAGAATGATAATTTTATCTCAAAAGACTGATTGTTATTTTTTTATATACATATATAATATATTGAAATGTTCCTTTTTATTTTAATAAGTATATAACTTAGGCTGTAGAAAAATCCCATTTAATGTTTTTGTTTAACCTTTATTTCCTTAATGAACAAGTAAATGATATACATACCTATTTTTTTTGTTTGTGTAAAAGAGGCTATAAAGTAATTTTATTTTTAATAAATTTGAAATTGTTTCCTTGTTTTTGTAATTAATTATTTTAGAAACAATCAAACTTGAATAATAAAATAAAAAAAATAATTATAATACATACCCATTCAAAATTATATATAAAATAAATGAGGAGCCGCAGAACAAAAGGTACTTTTTCGCACATTTAAAATTTTTGGGAAAATGAGTTTTATTTATTTCGCCCCCTTAAAAATCTGCATGAACCTAGAAATGGTAAAAAGTTCTTACTTATCAATAGATTCATCTAACTGCCATAAGTCACTACATTAAATGTTAAGGATGTTTGATATAAAACCATTTTAATATCGGAAAAAGAACCTTTTTTTTAAAAAATAAAGAAAAAAACTACGTTTTGTTAAAACCAATATTAAAAAGTAAGTTTTTTATGCGTTTTTTTAACGATAAAATTTTAAATGAATGTTTTTAATCTTGATCTAATATATAAACAAATTACACATAGAAATTAAATAATTTTTTTTTTTCGTTTTATACTAGAGTTGTACGTTTTGTTAAGTACAATTTTTTTTAGAACCCATTTAATAAGTAAAAAAAAATAAAAAAAGTTTTGCTGACTTGATTGTTTCTAGAAGATTTCAACCCAAATATTATAAAAATACCAAAAACCAATTTTTGATAAGATGCGAAAAAGTACATTTTTGTTCTGCGGCTCCTCAAATCTGGTGTATAATTTACACGTCATAAGTTAAAGGCTAAGGTATTTTTTTTTACTTTTTGCTTCTAAAAACCGAGACATTTTGTCAAAAATAGATAGTTTTTCAATAAATAATGTAATTCAATAAAAACAAGTAAGAGAGCTATATTCGGCTGTGCCGAATCTTATATACCCTTCACCAAATTATACTTTAAAATAAAAATTTTAAATATTTTTAGGTAAACAAAATTTAAATTTGTTTTCCAGTTGTTTTTTAAATTTTTTTTTTAAATTTTATAATTTGTATACCCTTCACCATGAGTGACAAGGGTATTTATTTATTGATCTATTAACTTATAATTACAAATTATAAACTAACATTATTATGAGCAATAGCATCAGGGGCCTTCAGCTCTTTATAGTAGAGGTATTAGAGTAAATTTAATAATTACTTATATGTATAAAAAATGTAACTATATTTCATTATAAAGGTTTGAAATTTTAAGAAATTTGGTTAATAATGTAATATTATCTAAAGTAGGGTGGGACAAAGGATATAGTGGATCTGAATTATGAAATATTGCTGTACGAGTGTTCGTAATTTTTGGACAATCACAAAGAAAGTGGGATGGGTTTGTGGGAAATGAGATGTTACATGTACAGAAAGGTGTGGTATTAGTATTAAATAGGTAACTATGTGTGACCTGGTATGGCCTAGCCGAAGACGTTCAAATTTTGTACAGTCCAATCTACTAACTTTAGTCATGTTGTCATTCATAAAATTGTAAACATTTTCCATGTTTTGATTAATATTTCTGAACCAGGTAGATGTTGAGTTAAACATTTGGTCCTGTTCAATTTGGAGATATTTTTGTTCAATTAGCGATTGTATGTCTTTACGATTGAAGTTTTGTGTTGAATGTAATGGATATTTTGCGGCATTCCGGGCTGTAAAATCTGCATATTCATTTCCTTTTATTTTGCTGTGACCAGGTACCCAAATCAATGCAACATTTGGAAATTTAGCAGCAAGGATGTTCCTAATATTGGAAATGTAATGTCCATTATTTGAGACATTGTGTATTGCTTGTAATGAAGAAAGAGAGTCTGAGCATATTGCAAATTGTCCTGGTTTGTTCTTCACGTATGTCATCGCTTCATGAATAGCTATCAATTCCGCCGAAAATATGGAGGTGTGTGTGGGTAAATTGGAAGTACGTATAACACTGTTATCTGTTGTAACACTAAATGTGACTGAACAATCTGTTTTAGAACCATCAGTATATAAAAATTTAAAGTCTTTTAGTTTATCTTTGACCATAGCAAACATTGTTTTGAATTGAGACGTGTCAGTAGTGGATTTTGACAGTTCGTGCAAAGATGTATCTATAGATCTAGTATCTAAAGACCAAGGTGGGAGTAGTTTTAGTTTGATATTAGGAATATGTAGTGGAATGTCCAACTGATTACAGTTTTTAATTGTCCTATAAATAACTGAAGGTACCTTAGGTGATTTTTTGGACTTCATGATTTTTTTCCCAATCTGTTTTAGCGGTGTGTTGGAATTATATAATAATACCCGAAAAAGTTTTGTAGTTAGAATTTCTTTTTGTGTGTTTAATGATTTAATGTTAGCTTCAAATAACATATTGGCTATTGGTGTTGTGCGGAAAGCACCTAGGGATATTCTAACCGCTGCGTTAATTATTGAATCGATTTTTCTGATTTGGGATCTGGGGGCTGACCCATAAAGTGGAAGACCGTAGTTTATTTTTGAGATTAAGAGAGCTTTGGTGACTGATATGAGAGATATTGTGTTACAGTTAAACTTTGTACTAGATAAACATTTCAGTATGTTGAGTCGTTGTGTTAAGGAGGCTAATAAACTGTCTATATGATCGTTCCATTTGTATTTTGTATTAATAATTAATCCTAGCACCTTCAAGGTGTCAGTTTTTGATATTACTACATTTGATGAAAGAATATCGCAAGCTCAATTTTTTAGCCTACATATGTGTATGTATTTACACTTTGATGTTGATAGCGTAGCTCCTGTTATATCACACCAGTTGTTGATATCATTGAAAAGTGGATCTAGATTCAAAACTACGTTTTTCACACTGTCTGAACGGATTATTAAATTGAAATCGTCAGCGTACGCACAGAAATCGATATCCTTATATAGAGTTATTATAGAGCATAATTTATTATAAGCGATAATAAAAAGGATAACGGATAAGGGTGAGCCCTGCGGTATTCCGTTATGCAGTGGAAAAGACTTAGAGTGAATATTATTTATTCGGACTGTTAATCTTCTCTTAGACATAAAATTGGATACATATCGGATGATTTTTGGTCCAACTTTCCAATCCATTAATTGCTGCAATATTGAATGTATTCCTACCTTATCAAATGCACGTTCGAAGTCAAGCGATA
Source organism: Calliphora vicina (assembly GCF_958450345.1). Classification (NCBI taxonomy): domain Eukaryota; kingdom Metazoa; phylum Arthropoda; class Insecta; order Diptera; family Calliphoridae; genus Calliphora; species Calliphora vicina. Next base: position 67,543,994 of record NC_088780.1, on the reverse strand, counting down.
CGATAGTCGCATGTTTACGTAACGAGATGCAATTCGCAATTTGGTAGTCTACGTAAAGTAGACTATCAATTGTACCGCTTCCCTTTTTGAACCCGAATTGTCGGTTATCGAGTAGTTTGTTTGACGTAACAAACCACCATAACCTATTGGCAATAATTTTATCTAATACTTTAGACAGGCAAGGGTTTAAAGAGATAGGGCGATATGACTTGACCATAGTTTTGTCCGTTCCGGGTTTTGGAATGGCTATAACCAAGCTGTTTTTAAATTGCTGAGGGATGTAGTTAGAAAATATATTATTATAGAGGTTGAGAATTCTTACTTTGAGTTTACTAGGTAACATTTTCAGCATCGGATATGAAATCCTATCTATTCCGGGGGTTTTCCCTTTTAATTTTATAACAATCTTTGCAAGGATTCGGAGCCAGGATATAAAATACACCTTGTATTTAATTATTATTTTTAAAGTGTTTTATTCAGAAACATTAATATATATACATAACTCAGGACCTTGCAGGATATTAAAGGATTAACAGCAATTAACCGTGAAACGTCGAGTAAACTTAAAGGTTGGCTAAAGACTCCTCGAACTGTCAGGAGTCCTAAACATTTATTGGTAAGATTTTGTGGAGATTAGTGTGTTAGTCACTACTACGCCTGGAAACTATGGCCATTAGTGTTCCTGTGCACTACAACTAATGTGTCTGGGAACTATGGCGTTGTAACACCAGTAGTGTCCCTGTACACTACAACAAATGTGTCTGGGAACTATGGCTGTGTAATACCAGTAGTATCCCTGTACACTACTTGAGTTGGGCTTATTTGTGTTTATGTGCGGTTAGTAGTAAAGCTATTACAAACTTGTACCAACTGTCCCCATACGAGCACAGCCTAAGCTCAACTAAAGTTGTGGTGATCAGCACTTCGACCACTAACCGATCGTCACAGAGTAGTAGTGATAAACATTACTACTACCATTATTGAGTTAATAATTTAAATATATGTGAATGTTAATTGCTGTTAAGTTCTCTTATACTATTATAATTAACATTATTTCTCAACAAATGTTATACTTAACATTATTTATATTATTTAACATTATTTACGTTATTTAACATTATTTCTTGAGAGTAATAAATGAGATAAATAATTCAGAGTAATAAACAAAATATAATTCAGAGTAATAAACAAAATGCAATACAAAATAAAGTGGCATTCATAAAAATTATAAACTTCATAATAATTTTATATGTATGTAACGAAAACTTCGTTACATCTCCCTCTTGGTTATATTTTTTTATTTTTTAATCTTGGAAAACTTCTATAGCGATGTCATTTCGCGGCTTGGGAAAAATAAACTTCTCCTTTCCAATGATTAACCAGACATCTAGTGAACATCTTATATACATCTCCACCGTAACATAATCATAAGTTCGTCTGAATCGCGTACGTTTTCCTGGTGCAATTGGCTCGATTGTAGATAATATCTCACAAATTAGTCGATCTTTGGGATCGAATTCATCTTCTTGGTCAAGCTCGAGATCTTTTACCAATTTGGCAAGGATATCTGACTTGGCTTTTGGAGTAGGCATCAGATTCGGCAAACATAGTGTTGGTAACTTTATAATTGATGTTATTGTGGCTCTTTCTATTGGCGTGTTTAGAAGTATGGTTTTGCGACATTTCTTCTTTTCTTTGTCCATGGCTTGTTTGAAACGCAAGCAGCTATTTTTAAATTTATCATCGGTCATTTTATTGGTCCGTTTGGTATATCTTCAGGTCCTTTAAATGGGCTGTGCCTTTCTTCTTTTTACTTTCGGGATCAATAAGCTCAACTATAACTGGTGATATAAATTTGGTAACCATATATGGACCGTCAAACCGTGGTGCGAGTTTGGCTGCAAAATAATCAATGGCTTTAGATAAAACGTGTTTTCTTACCAGAACGAGATCTCCTTTTCTAGGGGACCATACCCGACGTCTTAAATTATAATGGCTTGCTTGTTTATCTGCCGCGGTCTGTAGATTACACCGTACTATTTGGAAAACTTCGTGCAGTTGATTACAATTATATTCAGGACTTGTATTGTTGTCTGGAACTTCCGAGTTGGTTTTATCATCAAACAAGGTGTTTGGTAGCCGTAGTTCTCTGCCGAGGGTTAAATATGCCGGACTGTATTTTGTGGATGATTGTTTACTAGAGTTTACTGCCAATGTTAGTTCGGGCAATTGTTCATCCCACTTTCTTTGATTTTTTTCTGTGTATTGAGCAATCATTGTTTTAATAGTCCTGTTAGTTCTCTCGGTCGGATTCTCCTGTGGCGAATAAGGGGCTGTATACCGTTGCTGAACTCCCAAGGATTTAAAGTACTTTTGACACTCTCGGCTTGTAAATTGAGAGCCGTTGTCGGTAAGAAGGACATGAGGCACACCGAAACGAGACAGTATTCTTTCACGAAAAGCTTTTAGAAATGTTTGGGTTGTGGCTTTTCTAACCGGGACAAATTCCGACCACTTGGTAAATTTATCATGAAAAACAATCAGAGTCGTATTACCATGAATAGATCTCGGTAAGGGACCTACAAAATCTGAGCATATTGTGTGACCGGGAGTAAGGACTGTTGATGTATACATCTTTCCAGCTGGTGCTTGTTGAAGAGGTTTGAAGCGTTGGCAAGTTTCACATTTCCTAACATATTTTGTAATGTCTCGGAAAATACCGGGCCAGTAGTATAGTTTAGTGACTCGTGCGATGGTTTTATTAATACCTAAATGTCCGGCTGTAACATCATCGTGACACTCGTTAAGAACACGATTCCTATCTGATTTCTGTACCACCAGTTTCCATGGAATAGGATCGCTTTCGTTATAGGAGGATGAATCAAAAATGTGTCTTCTTAAATTTCCATTTTGGTCAATTTGGTAATCGGGAAGCTTTTCCGGATCTGCTTTTACAGTTTCTACCTTTTTCTGGAACCATGGATCGTTATCATCTGGGATTTTCATGAGTGTTTGTACAACTGGAATTGTACCTTCTATGGGAACTGGAGCTCGAGAAAGTACATCCGCGATTACATTCAAATTTCCTTTGCGATATCGGATCTCATAATCGAATTGCATTAGTTCTAAGGCCCAGCGTGCAATTCTTCCAGAGGGAGACTGGATTGAATTCAGCCACTTTAGTGACTGATGGTCTGTAATGATAATGAAATGGTAACCTTCAATATAGTGCCTCAATTTTCTAATTCCCCATATAATTGCCAGGCATTCTTTTTCAGTAACGGTGTAGTTCCGTTCTGACGTCGACAGTGTGCGGCTAGCATAAGCAATTATCTTTTCGCCATCGTCAAATTCCTGTGTCAGTACAGCTCCTAAGCCAACATCGCTGGCATCAGTTTGTAGGATGAAAGTACGTGTGAAATCTGGACAAGTTAGGGCTGGTGCGTCCATTAATTTTTGCTTTATTTCTTCAAATGCTGCCTTCTGTTCAGTTCCCCAAATCCATTTTTGTCCCTTCTTTAAAAGCTCATTCAGAGGACTGGTTAACATCGAAAAATTTGGCACGAAACGCCTATACCATGCTGCCGTGTTTAAAAATGACCTTAGTTCTTTAAGTGTAGTGGGTTCAGGAAGGTTTAATATCGCTTGCACCTTTTCAGGATCGGTGTGGACTCCTTTTTCGCTAATCATGTGACCTAAATATCGTATGGTTTTCTTTGCAAATGTACACTTGTTTGGATTTATACGTAGTTTAGCTGCTATAAGTCTATCGAAGACAGTTTTCAAATTGAATATATGTTCTTCTATGGTACTTCCAAGGACAACGATGTCATCAAGGTAAGCGAAAGCAAATGAATCTAATTCTGGACCAATAACAGAATCCAACGCTCTCTGAAACGTTGCTGAAGCGGAGTGTAAACCAAAAGGCATAACACGCCACTGAAATAAGCCGCGACCTGGGACCGTAAAGGCTGTGTATATTTTGCTTTCTTGGGCCATAGGGATCTGCCAATATCCATTACGTAGATCGATTGTGCTGAAATATTTGCTATTTCTCAGTTTTTCGAGTATTGCATTTATCTGAGGAATAGGATAAGCATCTCGAATCGAGTTTTCATTCAATTGGCGAAAGTCTACACATAGTCGCCACTCATTGTTCTTTTTACGCACCAATACGATTGGCGAGCTATACGGGCTTTTAGACGGTTCTATTTTTCCTTCCTCTAGTAGTTCATCTATTTGATTATTGATAATTTCTTGCATTGCCGGATTTCGTGGGTAGTATCGCTGACGGAGAGGTCGTGAATGTTTCATTGTAATTACGTGTTGGGTCACTTCAGATGGACAGTTAATAGTTTCGAAACGTGGCAGTTCGCTGTCTAAAAATTCTTTAACTTGCTGTTCTATCTGTTGTTCATACGCTGAATCGACTGTTGATATTACCTGCAAAGAGCTATTTTGAGAAATATCGGAATTTTGTGAAATACCTTTATTGGGCGTTTTTGTTCGGGGAATAATATGCAGCTCTCGGCCTGTTTGTTGCAAAAAATTCATTCCAATTATAATTGGATCTAAACTCGTTCTCAGCACTAAGAAATCGTGTCGATACACTACACCATTCATTATAAACCAAATATTTACGGCTCCTTCAACAAGAATTCTAGATTGGTCCGCTAAATGAAGGGTATCGAAATCGGCAGCAACGATAGGAATTTGCATTTCTTCTACAAGTGACAAATGTATACAAGAATGAGTGGCTCCAGTGTCAAAAATAGCAGATATCTTCTTATTTTTAATCATTAACCATGTTCGTAGGCGAAAGTCGTCATCGGGTGTAAGTCTGATTGGAAAGGTCATTGGTTTCAGAGATCTTCTTCCCTTTCCCTTGTTAAAGGATCTCTGCTCGAGTTTTCCGTACCAGATCGGCAACAATCAATAGTCTTTACATCTCTTTTACCACAATCCCAACAAAATAGCACCTGAGGTTTTGAACAAACAGCACGATTATGACCAGTTTCACCACAACGATAGCATACATAATTTGATTTAGGTGAAGCAACCGCAGTCTGTACCCGTCGAACCGCTTTCTTTTGCTTATTCTCCTCTGCTCGAATATTTTCATATTCTTGTGCCTGTATAATAAGTTCTCGTAACCTGTTGAATTCTCCTCTTTTAATATAAATCTTGTACTCTGCCCTGCAGTTCTTATAGATTCTTTCTAGTTGTTCGCTTGTCGTTAAATTGGTCCACCTCATCAATGACTGTATTTCAGTTACGTAATCTACAAAACATTCATCGGCTTTTTGTAACCGATTCCTGATAGCATCATCTAGATTTTCAAAGAATAAATTGGGTAAAAAGAACAACTTAAAATCTTCGACAAAATCTTTATAAACCTTCCAATTATTTTTATTGTTACGATACCAAGCTAAGGCATCGCCTTTTAAAAGTTCAGGCATGTAATTTAATAACGTGTTCTTAGGAATAGAGTAACACGTGGCCAGTTCTTCAATTCTTTCTAAAAAACATAACGGGTCTTTTCCGCCGTCGTACTTTACGCCCCACTTACGTACCTTATCACAGACCTCCGATAAATTGGGTACATTATACTCTTGTTCATAGTTTATTCTCACTGGTGATGATGCACGGGAAACGTGAATACTAGGAATTTTTATATCTTTACCAGAATCGTAACTTGACCTCAAATTACTTATGTACAGCTCATGCTCAGGAGGAATGTCATCGTTATCCAAATATGTCCTCAATCGGCTTCTCATCTCGTCTACATTTCCATCATCGTTCATACCCAGATCTCTTAAACAAGAACCTAGAATGTCCTTTTTTAAAAGATTCACAAATGCTCGGCTCATTGTAACCAACTGTATTGAAATTTTCCACGAAATTTATATATTTTTTTTTATCAATTACTTGGATATAGTCCCTGCTCGGGCGCCATTTATAACAATCTTTGCCAGGATTAGCTCATTCGGAGCCAGGATATAAAATACACCTTGTATTTAATTATTATTTTTAAAGTGTTTTATTCAGAAACATTAATATATATACATAACTCAGGACCTTGCAGGATATTAAAGGATTAACAGCAATTAACCGTGAAACGTCGAGTAAACTTAAAGGTTGGCTAAAGACTCCTCGAACTGTCAGGAGTCCTAAACATTTATTGGTAAGATTTTGTGGAGATTAGTGTGTTAGTCACTACTACGCCTGGAAACTATGGCCATTAGTGTTCCTGTGCACTACAACTAATGTGTCTGGGAACTATGGCGTTGTAACACCAGTAGTGTCCCTGTACACTACAACAAATGTGTCTGGGAACTATGGCTGTGTAATACCAGTAGTATCCCTGTACACTACTTGAGTTGGGCTTATTTGTGTTTATGTGCGGTTAGTAGTAAAGCTATTACAAACTTGTACCAACTGTCCCCATACGAGCACAGCCTAAGCTCAACTAAAGTTGTGGTGATCAGCACTTCGACCACTAACCGATCGTCACAGAGTAGTAGTGATAAACATTACTACTACCATTATTGAGTTAATAATTTAAATATATGTGAATGTTAATTGCTGTTAAGTTCTCTTATACTATTATAATTAACATTATTTCTCAACAAATGTTATACTTAACATTATTTATATTATTTAACATTATTTACGTTATTTAACATTATTTCTTGAGAGTAATAAATGAGATAAATAATTCAGAGTAATAAACAAAATATAATTCAGAGTAATAAACAAAATGCAATACAAAATAAAGTGGCATTCATAAAAATTATAAACTTCATAATAATTTTATATGTATGTAACGAAAACTTCGTTACAATTTACTTAGAGTAGAACTAAACTCTACGAAATTTATGGTGTCTTCTATCTTTAGAGCGTCCGCGCAAGGGACACCTGTATATAACATAGAGGTCACATTTTGTTTGTTTGTTTTAAAATTATCTGAAAAATTAGAATCTGATGATTTGTCGGACCAGAACCTTGCAAACTCTTGTGCCATTTCGGCTTTATCAGTGATCATAATGTTTGGTTGATCTAATGACGTTATACAGTGGATATTTTGTGTTGCTTTGTAGCCAGTAAAATTGCGAATATTTCTCCATATTTTGTCAGTTGGAGTGTTTGGATTTATAGTTGATGTAAAGGCGTTGATGGATTCTTGTTTAGATAATTTTCTTTTTCTTTTATATAGTGCATTTGCTTTTTTATATTTGAGTAAATTTGTTTGATTAATTTGTTTTTTAAATAAATGCCAAAATCTATTTTTTATTAACTTTAATTTTTCTAGTTCGCTATTCCACCATGGAGTTTTTTTTGATTTGTTTCGAGACTGAGGAATACAAACATTGGCTGCTTGTATTATAGTTTTGCAGATATTTGCAGTTTCTTTATTTATATTTGCAGAAACAGGCCTATTAATTTCCAACATATTGCATTGACTTTGGAATTTTGGCCAATTGGCATATTGTGTGTTAAATTTCGGTTTACTGTGAGTTGACATTGGAGGAAATAATGAAATAACTATGGGATAATGATACACTGCAATAAAGGTTGTCTTCTGTTTTCCATTCAACTTGGGAAACCAAGTTAGGCGAACAAAAGGAAATATCGATGTGTGAGAAAGTACCGTGTGTATTCAGATGTGTCGGAGATTTGTCGTTTAGCAAAACTAGATTAGAATCATTTATAAAATTTGACAATATGATACCTGTAGGACTGTTAACGTTTGAACCCCAGTTTTTATGTGCACTATTAAAATCCCCTAATACAATAGTCGGTATATCTGCTTTGAAAACGTTGGTAAGATTTGTATTATTAAATCTAGGTGGAGGCGTAATATAGGCGTTGAAAATATTGAATTTTATTTTTGATATTATTTCAACACAGATTGAGTCAAAGTCGTTTGCAATCGTAATTTGTCTTTGTTGTAATGATTTATGGGCTAATATTGCAACCCCACCATATCTGGTAGTGGATGTGTTAATAGCGTAATAGGAGTAGTTAATAGGTATAGGGATGTTAAGGTTGGAATGAAGATGTGTTTCCTGAATGCAGATTATCTTCGGACTATGTTTTTTAATTAGTAATTGGAGTTGGTTATAGTTATTAAAATAGCCATTCACGTTCCATTGTAAAATACTAAGAGTCATTGATATTCTCTATAAAGTATTAATAATTCAAATATTTTGCTTATATTTCCTAGATGTGCTTTACACGTACCCATGAATAGCCCAAATGTTTTGTGAAATGCATTATTTATAATAACATTATATTGAAAAGAATATGTTAATAAGATTAATAGAGAAAATAGAACAGTTAGTTGTGTAGAGAGAGTCTGTACGGTATTAAATATATATTTTAATAATGTATATAATTGAACTAAGATTTTCGAATTAAATATAAGAGTATAATGTGTAAGATTGATATGATGTGTTCCATTGTATAATTGGAGAACCGTTACTTTTGGAGAAAGAGAAAAAAGTTTAATGAATAGAAGTATTAAAGATAGAATTATGAAAATCAAGAAATGATAATTACAATAGTGTTTTTTTGTAAAATAATAACATTTTGTTTGAAAATAATTGAATATAAGAGATATAGATGTTGAAAATAAAATTATTGGAGTATTTACTGAGATATTTGTCATTATTAGAGAGAATTAAGATTACAAATGATTTATTTTATACGTTTTGATTTTCGAGTTCCTTCTTTCTTAATTTTGTCTCTTAATCTTTTTGATGTATTTTTTGGTAAAATTATTGGACTATTGTTGTTTTCCTTAATTATTTGGGATGAATTGCTTTGTTGGTCGGTTTCCATTTCAGACGTAGAATTGCTATCGCTAATGAGATCTGAATAGTCTCTTATAAAACGTGGACTGGTTGGTGGTGGTGGCATGGTGCGAGAAGACGAGGTGGATGGTTTATCGTTGTTAAAATCTTTTGTTACTGTAGAATACAGTGCGTCATGTTGATTGTGACGTTGTTTGTATATGACGGCAGCCTTTTTTTTTCCTACTTTTTCCAGCGTTGAAATTGCCTGAATTTCTTTTTCTTTAAGAAAGATTGGACAGCTTCTGTCAAATGTTGGATGGCAAGAATTATCAATTTTAGCAATTTTGCAATTAATACAAGACGGTGTGCGTTGGCATTTTTCCATTTTTGCTTCATCGGTATGACAAGCGTTAGAGCAGTTAGCGCATGCTTTTTCGTTTTTGCATATTTTGGACACATGCCCGAACTGATGACACGACTTACACTTTAATGGAAGTGGAATATATGGGCGTATTCTAACTTTCTCGTAACCAATTGCTATATCAGCAGGAATGCTGGTAGAAGCGAAGGTGATTACAATAAGACCAGTTTCCTTTAAGGAACCATCGACCTTTTTTAAAATCTTATTTACGTGTGTTACGTTTTGTTTTTTTAATTCAAATAAAATTTCGGATTCGTCTATTCCACGAAGGTCGTTAGAATAAATTACACCCTTTGCGAAATTTAGGCCTGGATGTTCCTTAACATCAACTTTAATCTCAGGAGATAATGAGGTGAGCTGAATAAGGTTTCTAGCTTGGACAAATGATTTTGTTTGAATAAGTATTGTTCCATTAATTAGTTTTTTGCACTGTTGTACTTCACCTTCTGCTACACTGTCAATAACTTTTTTAATTAAAAATGGAGAGACATTGCTAAGGGTATCAGTACTATTTTCATTAGTATTTACACGTTCCATTATTAGAAATTTTTCTCCAGTAGAAATAATTGTTGGTTTTTTAGATTTATCGAACGTAATAAGTGGAGTCACTTGACCACCACGGTCCGGAGGTTCCGATATTTTGTTCATGTTTTGGCTGGAAGCCGATATATTTTAACTTGCTTTTTTTTAATACAATTGTTTAGTTTTATTATATTTGTTTTATAAAATAATACCAATATTTTTGTTTACTTTTTAAGAGAGCGCTTGTTTGTTAAACTAATTTAGTAAGCACCGATATTGATTAATGCGATTTATGTCTTTACACGATGAGAGCAATTAATCAACTGTGACAAGGGTATATATAAGTTTGTCATTCCGTTTGTAATTTCTACATTTTTCATTTGCGACCCCACAAAGTATATATATTCTGAATCGGTATAGATAGCGGAGTCGATATAGCCATGTCCGTCTGTGTGTTGAAATCAACTTTCTGAAGCCCCCAAATAACTTACATACACGAATGATACACCAATATCTTCCGACTCGGTTGCTATTTAAAATCGAGAAAATCGGTCCACAAATGGCTGAGATATAAGGAAAAAACCAGGACAACCTCGATTTTTGACCCATATCTGGATTACTAAATCATTAATATAGACAATATGGATATCTAATGATAGATATTTCAAAGACCTGTGCAACGACGTATATAAGACCATAGTAAGTTGGACCTACAATGGGTCAAAATCGGAAAAATATTTTTTAACCCGAATTTTTTTTTTCACCAAAATTTTTTTTCACTAAATATTAAAAAAAAAATTTAAAAACTAAAAAAAAAATTTTTATAAAATTAAAAAAAAAAATTATAAAATTTTAAAATTTAATAATTAAAAAAAATATTTAAAAAAAATTAAAAAACAATTTCGAAAAAACAACTGGAAAAAAAATTTAAATTTTGTTTACCTAAAAATATTTAAAATTTTTATTTTAAAGTATAATTTGGTGAAGGGTATATAAGATTCGGCACAGCCGAATATAGCTCTCTTACTTGTTTTTTTTTAGTTTTAAATTTTTTTTTTTAATATTTAGTGAAAAAAAAATTCGGGTTAAAAAATATTTTTTCCGATTTTGACCCATTGTAGGTCCAACTTACTATGGTCTTATATACGTCGTTGCACAGGTCTTTGAAATATCTATCATTAGATATCCATATTGTCTATATTAATGATTTAGTAATCCAGATATGGGTCAAAAATAGGTAAAAAATCGAGGTTGTCCTGGTTTTTTCCTTATATGTATCTCCGCCATTTGTGGACCGATTTTCTCGATTTTAAATAGCAACCGAGCCGGAAGAATTTCGGCGATATTGTTGTATCATTCGTGTATATATACTTTATGGGGTCGCAAATGAAAAATGTAGAAATTACAAACGGAATGACAAACTTATATATACCCTTGCCACTCATGGTGAAGGGTATAAAAAGATGTTATTCCATATTTGGAACAATTTGGTTGTCCAGACGATTTTCAGTAACATCTACATTATTAGGTGGACAAATCTTTCAAATACTACATCGTTTTGGTTTAAGCTTTTGCAGTATCAGGATTCCGCAGAAAATAATATTTTTAATGAACTAGCTGATTTTACTTTGCAAATTATCACTTTACCATGGTCAAATGCAGAAGTGGAGCGAGTTTTTAGTCAGCTTAATATTGTAAAATCAAACTTAAGAACTTGTTTGCAACCACAGATGGTTAATGGAATTTTGACAGTATATTATATGAATTTTAATTTAATTTTTATTAAAAATTGCCATCTTCGCTTACTGACTCGTTTTATTTAGAACTTTGTTTTCTATATGCTTAGATAAAATTAAGAGAGCATATGCATTTTCCAATTTTTAATGCCGTTTAAAAAACAACAATTTCTAAATTTAGCTAAAAAATAATTTTTTGTATGCAAAAAAAAATATATTTCTAAAACGACTGCAAAGATTAAAAACATGTTAAGCATTTTTTAAAGGCAATTTTATTTAAACCGTTTTTGAGTTACGAGAATATATGTTGTGCAACCTTCTCCATTTTCGAAATAACGGTATATCTCGAAAATTCGAGCTAACATAAAAAAACGGTTAGCACCACTGAATTCAGCGTACCCGAATTAGTTTAACCTACTGGGTGCCCTTCTTGACAAAAAAGTGTCAATTTCGTGCACAGTGTAATTAGTGAAATTCATTACTATATTAATTTAAATTATTATTATTAATTTATATATTAACTAAATATTTTTGCATTTTTAGAATAACTTTGACGAACAAATGGAAAATGAAACAAGTGAACAATTTGAAGAACGCGTTCTAAACAAAAGAGCAGCACAACTTTTCTACGCCGTCAAAAGTCGGATGGTTAAACAGGAATGTTTACTGCTGTCTGAATTAACTGTAAAAAATTCAAGAAAACAGGTATGTCAAATAATCCGTTCTTCTTTAGTATCTAATTTCTTCAACAAAATCAACGGTAAACCTCATTTATTAATTTTTTGAGGTGCTTTTAAATTTATGGTTGTTACTAGGATTTTTCCCAAGGATGGGAACTAATTAAATCAATTATATTTATGGAAAATTCTATAAATACAGCTTATTCGCATAGGCTGGACTCCTTGATATGTAAGATATATTATGGATCTTTATAAAATTATGAATATTTTGAATGGTCAAAAGGTCAAAATTTCAAACGCTGGGTTCTCTTTGAGAACTTTCCAGAACACCCCTACCAGTTTTTACCATATCCCAACAGGATTGGGATTTGGATCCGTCACTAACACTCTTGTCGATAATCGCCCTAACGAGAGCCTCAACGAAGCGATAAGGAGAACGCCTTTTTATGTCTAGGATTGCTTTCAGAGCCTGAGTTGGCCAGGGGAGGTGCGACTTCAGGACAGGAAGATTCCTTCGATGGACCTGATAGCACAATGGGCATATGGGAAGTAACTGAAAGGGACTTCCCTTTCACGTCGCGTCACCCTCCGAAGCACTCGAGACTGGTGGTTTAACCGCCTTGACGGTTTGTGCTTTTTACAACAGCTCAGCTTGAGTGTACCAGATTGACCTCCTGCGACACCAGTAGCAAGCAGACACAGTATCATTCGACTCACCATATCCCGTTACCATCGCTATGGGAGTAGGGTCCTAGACGCTGGTGGACGTACAGAATTAAGCCCAGTTCCAACAAACTTCTCAATGAGGGGAACATGAATCAATGAAACATCTTATAGCGGCCCAATGAATATTATCTTTGAAAGGGACAGAACTAGGGTGATCGATTCTTCGAAATTTTTTAGAACTCGGTTTTCGGTTTCTTCGAAAATTGCAATTTAATATAAACCAGTTTCGGTTTCGGTTTTTTTATAATAACCGGTTAACCGGTTTTTTTGGAAAAATATTAAAACGCCTAGAAATAAGAAGAAAAAATGTTTTATTTATTAAAATAATAGTGATTAAAACAATTTTGATTACTTCTTTTATCCTTCACAAGGTCTTCGGTTCAAATTTGACCCATTTTGAAATTAATATTTAATATTTTCTAAAAGTGAGTGGTTAATATTTTTGATATTTTATGAATTTTATTTAATTTCAAATGTCAACAACTACGTTAGGTTTTTAGAAAAAAACCGACACCGACCTTACCAAAAACCCCAGTTATTAAAAACCGGACCGATCACCCTAGACAGAACATCTTGATCCGAACTACGTTTAATTGTAGTTGTTCTCGTGCAGTGGCAACAAAATAACTCACGCAACGTTTTGAAAATCTCAATATTCTCCAGATATTCGATAATACTCGTAACTATTTACTTTGTTCGTCCCTTTATCCTATTTCCTTAATTTTTGGCATTACTGGCAGTAATTTACACAAAGTGTAAAGACTCTAACAATTACAGTTCACTTACTATTCGAAAATAATTATATACCACTACACTATTCTGATCAAACCCATTATTATATGAGGGGTTCAAGTGCCTTTTTTTCTCAAATTGAGTTAACATATGAAGTTAGTAGGTGAAGTTCAGAGAAGTTCATAGCACAAGAGTTGAATGTGGGATTCTCATCCGTTAGCGAGATATGGCGACTAGAGTTGTCAAACCGGTTTTCGAATTATTCGAAAAACTGTTTTTTTTCCAATTTTCCGGTTTTTTTAAACCGGTTTTTACAAAAGAACGGTTTTCGAGTTATTCGACAAACAATTTTAAGATTTTAGGCGATTACTTTTAATAATTATCTATTCCCCTTTTACAATTTATTGAAAAAAGGGGTTTTTTTAAGTCGTCCAATTTAGAGGACATTGGGGTCACAACAACAAAACTAATGCGCAATAATGAAACATTCATGCATATAACAATCAAGCTACTCTTCATAAATATAAATTCCCAAAAAATATAGTATTTATTCACTTGTAAATGTACAAAATTTTACTTTCCGTACAAACGAGATATGTCCATAATGACTGAATATGGGCATTATGAAAATATCACAAATTAAAAATTCAATAACTCAAAAATAGTAGCAAAAAATAAAGCGATCACACAATCTCCCATGAGGTATTGGTGATTACTAAGTACGTGAACATAAAAAATGGTATTTTGATAAACGTGACGTATCCTGTAAACAAAAACTACATGTAGTACAGTCGGCATAACTGGGTTAATGTCACCTGTAATAAATTCGCTTTGTTATACCGTATGTAGTAACACTTTGTAATAGACGTTTTGGTCAGAACTAAATGAAAGTTCATTAAGCTCAGATTTAGAATATATTGAAAGTGACTCGCAAAATTTAGAAACTCAGCTCAGTTTAACGTTAAAAAAAGTTCAAAATCTACAGAAAAGAACGCAACAGCGAGTGACTTAAAATAAGATTTTAATTATTTGGACACATTTTCAAAAATATCGAATTAAATCTTTAATACAATGCAATTTTAACAGTTAATCCATGTTTCTTCTTTAATAAAAAATAATTTAAGGAAAAAAATACAATTACCTATTACTATTTAAAAGTACCTATTAATATTATATTAATATGCATCCTTTCTTTTGATTTCAAATTCTGTATAATTTGACTGAACGATTTTTTAAATTGTTTTATTAAAAAAAATATTTTTTTTAATTGACATAAAAGGCTAAAAACCGGTTATTCGAACCGGTTTTTGATAGAAAAAACCAAAAACCGGGTTTTAAAATTACGCTTTTTCGAATTATTCGAAAACCGGTTTTTAGAACTCTAATTCTAGCACTTGTCATTAAAATAGTGTTTCGGTTGGAGAAGAAGAGGTACTTAAACCCCTTGTGCTCTAAGCTAATATTAAAATTCATTTTTCACATGGACTGATTTAGTGAATTCAGATGAGTGATAAGCTAAAATCTAGCGATTAATTCCATAACTTGTTATCAAAACACCTGTTCAAATACCTTTGGATTATTTCCCAAAAAAGAAAAAGTAACATAAAATAATGGAATCGAGTATATTAATAACACTGTGACACAAAATCGAACTTTTCGAATCGGAATGGGATGAAACCAAAAGCAAATCAAAGCTTACGTTTTCCATAACAAACCCCTCAAGGCTTTTTTCTAGTTCAGCCCTAGATTTTTTTACACGCATTTGAAATTAGTGATTTTGGAACGCTAACAAGAAAAAATCATTAAAAATTTGACAAAACAATGCCTATTTATTTTTATTATCCGGGAAAGTTGTGGTATCTTACTATTTTTGGGGTGGGGGAATCCATTTTTGATATTTATTTTTACGTAAAACTCACGCTAGAGGGTGTAGACAAATAAAGAGCGAAATAAATCTGTAACTTCTAACCGGTTGGTCCGATTTTAATGAAATTTGACATGCTTCCCAAAGTAGGACATGTTAAGGAAAGTAGGTATGTTAAATATTTAATACAAAATTTTGAAATTTGTAATCAGGAATCCCGCAGTTCCCAAAAAAGTCTTGAAAAATCCCAAAAATGGGATTTTTTAGTTTTTTGTCTATATTATCCATACTAAGGGTGTGGAGATCGAAACCCTTTTACAAAATAATTAATTACATATTGGTCCATCTAAAATGGATTACTATATTTTAATACCGACTATGCAATTTGAGAATTTTTGCATAAATTTTAATTTTATATAAAAAATAGGCGTATTTTGGATGGACCTGGTTCCCTCGGTATAGAAAATTTTCAATTTATTTTCATTTATGATATTTGATGTAAAATAAGCTTTTCAAAAAGTATAAACTTGTTATACAACTTCTAAGAAATTTTTTAGATAAATTAAAAACATAAAAAGTACTTTTATTCCAAAAAACTAGCGAACAAATTACCTATTTTCTATTTTTCAAATTGAAATGTATATACCTTTGGACTCAGTAATGATTTTTAAACAATTCTTTTTTTGTTTGCCATATACATTTGTTGTTAATCCAATAAAAGAAGAAAATCGGGAAATATTTGGACCCGCTGTTATCAAAAAACTGGAGTATGGTGGGTAGAAATGTTGAAAATTTAATTTTTAAATGAGAATATCTCCTAAACTATATGAGTTAATTGATAGCTAAGACAATGTTTTTGCTCGACGAGGAGATTCTATACATGTATTTATACCCTACACCACCATAGTGGGGAGGGTATTATGCGTTTGTGCAGATGTTTGTAACGTCCAAAAATATTAGTCTAACACCCACCTTAAAGTATACCGATCGACTTAGAATCACTTTCTGAGTCGATTAAACGATGTCCGTCCGTCCGTCCGTCCGTCCGTCCGTCTGGTTGGCTGGCTGGCTGGCTGGCTGGCTGGCTGTCCATGTAAACCTTGTGCGCAGAGTACAGGTCGCAATTTTGAAGATATTTCGATCAAATTTGGTACATATTACTTTTTCAGCACAAGGACCAAGCCTATTGAAACTGGCTGAAATCGGTCCATTATTTCACCTAGCCCCCATACAAATGTCCCCTCGAAATTGGACTTTATCGGTCATAAATGTTTAATTTATATATGTATCTACACAAATTTCGCTCCAAATAAGTTTTATATATACAAAATTCATGTTACCAAATTTTGTTACGATCGGTCCATAATTAGTCATAGCTCCCATATAGACCCGCTTCCGAAAATCACTTTAACGTGCATAAATCACTTAAAAATGTTGGTATACACACAAAACTCAACATAGTTAACTTTAATATAGACATAAATCACACGACCTAATTTTATGGTGATCGGTCCATAATTGGTCATAGCTCCCATATAAGGCCCACTTCCGAAAATCACTCAAAAATAAAAATTATTAAAATTTTAAAAGAAAAATATTTTTACTCATTTACTTGGTGTAGGGTATTATATGGTCGGGCTTGACCGACCATACTTTCTTACTTGTTTTCTTTTAAATCAGAGCAAACGAAAAAATAGTATTGTATTAAATATTTAACATACCGAGGTGGGCTCATGAGGTCCTAGTTCAAAACTTTAGTTCGACAATACTTCCTCTTTTCGCATGTCAAATTTCATTAAAATCGGAAGAAGTTACAGATTTATTTCGCTCTTTATTTTTCTACACCACTGTGCAGCGCCGACCCCAAAAATAGTAAGATACCACAACTTTCCGGGATAATAAAAATAAATAGGCATTGTTTTGTCAAATTTTTAATGATTTTTTCTTGTTAGCCAGCGTTCCAAAATCACTAACTTCAAATGGGTGTAAAAAAAATCTAGCGCTGAACTAGAAAAAAGCCTTGAGGGTTTTGTTATGGAAAACGTTAGCTTTCATTTGCTTTTTGTTTCATCCCATTCCGATTTTGGTTGTTGCACAGTGTAATTGTTGATTATTTATTATTTATGGTACGTAAAATCATTAAAAATAAGTGAATCTGAAAATAATATTGACGAATTTTCTGAATCTGATCATCTCATACATACAAAGATGATCTTATGAATGTGCAAGAAAACTTCACCAAACTAAATCTGAAAGCTGGAAATGTTGACAGCGTCAAAACAACAATATTCCAGAAATTCAAGAACCTACAGGATCGTCTTTGCTATATACCATCTATTTACCATGAATGTTTTAAAGCACTTCCTCACTATAGAATGGAATAAATTCCGGAAAGAATCGAAAGTCATGGTGAGGATGACCCCGATGATGCCATGGAATCTGATTATGACGACTAAAAATGTAACAAAGAACCATAAAAGCTTTTCTTAATAAAATGTTAAAAAAAATTGATTCTATGTGGTTTTCTTATTAGGTAATTCAGAACTTTAAAAAAATTAAAGCACAAGGGGTAATGGGGTAAATGTGACTTTCCTCACTTCAAAGGTAATTTGTGGGTATTTGTATATGTAAAATATGGTATTTTTTATCGTGTTAGATTAAAATATATCTTAGGATCTCTATTAATTAAAAAGCAATATTCCAGATAGCATCTAACATTTTTTATTGTAAATCAGGGGTGCCCACAAGTTCCTTATGGAAGAGTAAACACCAATACATTTAAAGAAAAGCTACTTTTTATTCAATATTTGTTGTTGCTAAAACCAATTCATACAAAGAAAAAAGAAAAAAAAACTCACTTTCAACACACACATTTTTAAACTATCATACGATAAACAAAAACAAAATCTACATGGATGATCGCAGTCGTCAATGTTTACCAGCAAAGCATACGAAAGTGTTGTTGCTTTCAACATTCGTGTATTCTGTGAAGAACGACAAAAAAAATAATAAGACAAAGTTGTTTGTGTATTTTGTATTGCTATTGCTGAGTGCTCTAGTGAGTATACAAAACACACAGCCTATAGCTAAGAGCAATTACAAAAACAAAAGAGTACCAAGAGTATAGGGCTTGGGCATGACTGTTGTAAATTAACTTTAACCTAATTTTTCTCATTATTAAACATTAGTCACTTGAATCCCTTGTGCTCTAAGCCCCTAATATGTAAAACGATAAGAGAGCTAAGGAGTGAAATCGTAAAAATCTTAACATACAGAAATGTTAATAAACCTAAAGTTTTGATTTTTTTTATTTGATTGAAATTATTATTACAACTTACAAAAAATATTTTTATAGTTTTAATCAATAGTGATAAATTTATGAACCTTTTACGGAAAACAATAGTGATGAATTTATGAACCTTTTACGGAAACCCTTCAATTAAGGTTTTTATAGCACTTTCTGTCACTTTGTTCGAACAGGTAGTCCATCTCCGTTTAAAATCTACCACACTTTGGGACACCGTTTGTGCTCTTGTACTCTTCAATTCTCTTTTAACAAGAGACCAATATCACTCCAATGGCCTTAGCTCCAGTCAGTTTAGAGGAGTTGCCTAACTTGGTATAAATACCACATTATTGTTCTTTTACCACTCAAGACCTTTCTTACCATAGTGACAGAATGCCAAATCAGGCCAAAAATAAGTGGACATATTAAGAAGTCTTATGAATGGAAGCATCCTTTTCTGCAAAAATTCCTTGATGTAAATTTTGGTATTTATAGAGCCCTTTGCAACAAATGTTTGGCTTCTTTTCCAGCAACTGCATTTTGCTTGCCATACCATGAACTTTTTGGGAAAATTTTGACCTTTTGGGTCCTAAACTTTTTTGCACATTCCCTCGAGCATCAGCAACAGATAAATTGAATATTGAACCAGAAGCTGCGAAAATTTTTCCATACGTACGTTTCGTTATCCGTTATGCAGCAGGTATATTTTTTGTATAAAATTTGACTTAAATTTTCGTGCTCTGTTTTTGGCCTCTAAATTGTTAGCAGACTTCCTGCCAGGAACATTTTGAGCCTTGTATGTTTTTAAACCTGCATTGGCTTTAACTTTTCTTACCAAATAGTCCGAGTACTGAGCTAACCGGACAGCTTTCCTACCGGAAGTGGTGGGATTTCTTTTGAAAATGCTTTAGAAACATCATGTGGACCATTCCTTCTACTTGAACCAGGTTTTCTATCAACGGACAAGTTCTCCCGCTACTGTATAATAACATTGGAATCAGTTTGACGTCAGACCTTTGATTGTGTGGCCAACTTTTTGTGGGACCGAGTTGGGTTTTGTTGAAAATATTTAATAATTTTAGTACGCACTTTTTTCTGGTCACTCATTTTAATGAGATTAACAACAAATGAATATAATTGACATTAAACAAAATAACTGACATGCTTTACAAAGGTAACTTGAACAAAAAAAAATCAAATAATACTTGGGTTAAAAGTTTTAATAAAAAACGATCTGCCGATTTTTTTAAAAAAAATCCTCAGCTTCTACCATGTGAAATTTCGTAACAATATCTCTATAGTTCCCGAAATACCAAATTATTTTCAAAAAAAAAAAAAACTTTTCTAAAATACTGTGCAACGGAAAAGTTCTTCCGATACTGTTTAATAACATTGGAATCAGTTTGACGGCAGACCTTTGATTGTTTGGCCAACTATTTGTAGAACCAAGTTGGATAAAAGTATTGAGTATTTGGATACTCAGTACTCAATACTGTCTATTTTTGCCGGTACTCAATACCAAAATATAAATACTCGATACTTTCAGAGTTGTATTTTTGAGTTCAATATGGAAACAATATCAATATTTGTTTGTGAAAAAATGCAACCCTGTTTTTGAAGTAAGTATTTTTATACCCTACTCCGCCATATCACGCACCTCAAGGTATAACGATCGACAACATCACTTTCTGAGTCGACTAAATGATTTCCGTCTGGCAGTCCATATAAAACTTGTGGGCAAAGTACAAGTTGCAATTTTGAAGATATCTGTCAAATTTGACATATATTTATCGGCCCAAGGACGAAACCTATTGAAATTGGCTTATTATTTCACCAAGCCCCCATACAAATGTCCTCCCGAAATATGACTTTGTTGTCTTAAATTTTTTATATATATGTGTATATAGATGTCCACACAAGTTCCTCCATAAATTTGTTTTATATAAAAGGAAATCGCATTTAAAATTATTTTTGGATCAATCGATAACTGACCATAGCTCCCCATATAATGCCCACTTCCGAAAATTACTTTAACGAACATAAATCTCTAAATAACTTTCATATAGACATAATGAAAAAAAAAACCAAAAAAATATTTTTCCTAATTTTGACCCATTGTAGCTCCATCTTACTATAGTCTTATATTAATCGTTGCAATGGAATTTTAAATATCTATCATTAGATATCCATATTGCATATATTAATGACTTAGTAGATGAAAAATAGGACAAAAATCGAGGTTGTCCCGGTTTTTTCCTTAC
Source organism: Calliphora vicina (assembly GCF_958450345.1). Taxonomy (NCBI): domain Eukaryota; kingdom Metazoa; phylum Arthropoda; class Insecta; order Diptera; family Calliphoridae; genus Calliphora; species Calliphora vicina. Next base: position 67,522,968 of record NC_088780.1, on the reverse strand, counting down.
ATCTCAGCCATTTGTGGGCCGATTTTGTCGATTTTAAATAGCAACCCAGCACAAACATCGTCATCAATTTTGAGTCAACATCACTTTAACACAACTCAATGCTAATTTTGTATTCCCTAACAGTCTTATGACGACGTTGCCTGTTTATCGATACATAAAACACAAATATCTAATAACTGAGTCAGCTGATTCATTTTGTTTACTTTATTTTTGTAAAATTATTTGTGAATAAATAAAATTATTCTTATAAATAAAATAAAATGAATTTCATTTTATGGGAAGAATTCCCCATATATTGATGTATGAATCATGTATGTAAGTTATTTGGGGGCCTCAGAAAGTTGATTTCAACATACAGGCGGACATGGCTATATCGAATTCGCTATCTATACGTTGTGGGGTCGCAAATAAAAAATGTAGAAATTACAAACGGAATGACAAACTTTTATATAACCTTGCCACTAAATTGATAAAAAAAGGCTAAAAAACCGGTTTTTGATAGAAAAAACCGAAAACCGGTTTTAAAAAATTACGCTTTTTCGAATTATTCGAAAACCGGTTTTTAGAATATGTCGAATATTTGACAACTCTATACATATGTATATTCAGTGTAGGTTATTATATGGTTAGTCTTGGGCTACTTCCTACTTGTTAAATGCAGATTGAAAAAGTATTGAGTAGTATCGAGTACCCAAACAAATGTATTGAGTGTAGTATTGAGTAGTCAAATGTACCGATATTTTACAATACTATCATCCCCAGATCTCTCTTAATAGTCTTCTTTCTGTTCGATTTAAATTTTTTAAGATGATAGACGTCTGTGTGGGGTTTCCCTAAGATTTATCTATTGCCAGTAGCTTTGGACGACCTTTTCGTATGAAATTTTCAATCGATTTTAGTTGTTTTAATTTCTTGGCAGTTTATATTGCTGAAGAACATTAATTAAACATTTCAGATACATAATTAATGAATCGAACATTAATTTGGAGATATAAAATATATGTTTCTTTGATTTGCCTGTAGAAATTTATACACCTTTTCCAGTATATTTTTATGGGTACGTTTACTAAAAAGAAGAAAAAAAAAAAGATTATGATAATTTTGTATTCCCATTCAAACTATAATAAACCAATGAATAACAAGGGTAATAACAAAACACGTCATCACAAGTTTAACGAAAATTTAAACAATTTTGTAGATATTTTTTTTATATAAATTAAAAGTCAATGAACTGTTATTTCTAGAATTAAAACATTTCTTTCGTAAAACTAAAAAACTAAATTCGCATACTTATGAGGCACTATACTCGAACATATAAATCATTTTATTATTTTAATAGATTGGACTTGGTTAATGTGTTTTCTTCTTTAAATTTAATTTTATAAATAATTTGGAAAATTTAATATTTATATGTAGCAATATCTCAAAATTGGCAATGTTCCGCAACATTATGCACGAACGTACCAACACACAGTGGGGCAGAATCAAAATTTTTTGGAAATAAATCTGGCATTTCTAAACGGCTGGTCCAATCGTGGGCGTAGCCAAGGAGTATTCGAGTTTAAGATATTAAAATGGGCCATACAAATGATCCATGGGCGGCGCTATGGGTGCTCAAAGTAGGGTACCTGCGACATGTACAATTTTTAAACACGTGCAATTTTTTTGTTTCCTATCCGATTTCAAAGATTTTTATATTTTTAGAAAGGGCTCGGCTAGGTCTTGAAAAAACATGCTTGAGTGTGCTATTTATCTCTTATACTTTTAGAGTTATAGGCATCAAAATTGAAATTTTAAAATTTTGCCATACCTTGGTTCGCTTTTTAAAAAATTTAAATAACTAAATTACGAATAACATACAAAAGATTTCAGAGCAATATCAATTATGGATCCAAAAATAAACTATTTTCAATTTAAATATTCAAAAAATAGTTGATTTTTGCTGTTTTTTGGTCGAAAAGGTGACTTAAAAAATTTCTTTAAGAACATATAACAATTTAGTTTTTCTGAAAGATATCTTAACGGAGAACATTTTGATAAATAACATGTCCTATTCTTAGAATATGTCGCCCCTACGCCCTTCGGAATTTGACCTACTTTTTATCAAAAATTCAACTTTGGGCCACATGTTCTAAAATCCCAAAGCTGGGATCAGAAAACAAAAAGCAGCTTTGGAAACCTTGATGTGATCCCTATTTATCGCCAAATTATTTTCACAGCCCCGAAGGAAATGTGGACCCTATAGTCAAAATTGTAAAAAATACCATTTTTAGGATTTTCGCTCCAATTTTTAGGAATTGCGTAAATCTTTTGTATATTATTACTAATTTAGTTGTCTAAATAAAAAAATTCGAGCCCATTCAGTCCCTATATTTTTAAAAGAGCGGGCCAAGGTATGGCCAAATTTCTAAATTAAAATTTTTAAATGCTTATAACTCGAAAATTAAAAGAGATAAATAGCACACGCAAGCATGTTTTTTCAAGACCTAGATTTTCAAAAATAATAAAATCTTTGAAATTGGATGGGAAACAAATAAATTGCACGTGTTTAAAAATTTTACATGTCGCAGGTACCCTACTTTGAGCACCGATAGCGCCGCCCCTGGATCGTTTGTATGGCCCATTTTAATATCTTAAACTCGAATACTCTTTGGCTACGCCCAAGTAAAATTTTAGGTCTGTTCATTTACTTTCCCAGTAAATACTTGCAACGAGAGAATAAAATCAAAATTTACAGAATTACTCTTTTAAATTCTCAATAATAGTAAAAAGTAAATGAACGCTTTTCCAGTAACAATTGTTTTATACACACAATTTTCTTATTTTATTCCTTTTAAAATGTATAAATACTCACATTTTCTTCAATTTTATTGATAATTCTTTTTTTGACATTTTTTCACCACAAAAATAAAATTGTAAATAAATAAACAATAATACAAAACATTTGAAACATAAGCTGCTATTATTACGAGTTCCAAATAGAACTTGTAATAGTTTGCAACGAGAGAACACTATCTAAAATTTATACGCTCTTGATTTTTTCTGAGTTAATGAACGCTTTTCCAGTAACAATTGTTACTAACTAGTAACAACTTTTAATTATTGAACAGAGCTTTTATCCCGATCCAACCAGCCGTTTAGAAATGCTAGATTTATTTCCAAAAAATTTCGATTCTGCCCCACTGTGCAACATCGAAAAAATCCAAATAAATTTATAAGAAAAACATCATTACCACCACCTTGCGGCCCTTTTTTGCAACAATTGGTGAAACAGAAAAATAGATAATTTCAAAATCATTCATGAAATTCTGACAAAAAATAAGGAATCTAGACGTAAAAGTAATTAATAGTACACCGAATCTGTTTTTCTTTATAATTAAGTTTATTAATATCAAACGACTTTATGCAACGTTATTCAATTTTATATATAGCAAAATTTGTCACATATAGTTTAGATAGCTATTCTTAAATCTTTCGAAAAAAAAATATTTGTCAAAAACGGTAGGAACAGAGATCTGGTGGATAAATACTAGAGGGCTGCACAAGCACATTCAATTTGTCGTCTTCACTGAATGACCCGGGGCCAAATCACCGCATTCGAAATCGAGTACTTTGTCATCGAAATGTAGTTAACGTGGATCACGGCAGTCGTTATCGAAACGTATTTACTCGAAGTTGTACTCGATTGGTAATCTCTTATCGAAAAGAAACAAATACTGCCGTTTTGTGGTAAAACGTAAAAAATCAACCAAAACAATAAAGTAAAATAATAAATAAATAAAAATTTACGTATTTTTCTGATATTTTCTAAAAATAAGTGTAAAAAATATACATATTTTATTTTAAAATTGTAAAATTTTGGACCACAATTTGTTTTGTATTTTGTTTACGTTTTTCACAACTTTGCACTTTGTGCTAATCAAAGTAAAAAACATTCTGAAATTAGTCACTGGTTGATGATGAGAAATACAAAAAACATTTGGATCCATTTTTATTGAATGTTTTCTGCATTTTTTCACAATTTAACAATTTATCACAAATTTATTTATTTTGTTTTTCTTATTGTCATATGTTTCAGCAATGTAAAAAAATAGTAGTAGGTAATATAAATTACGATCGACTACCGTGATCAAAAACATTGCGGCCATCGAAAATTTGTTCTACACGAACGTGCACTCGATATCGAATGCCGTGATTTGCCCCCTACATCACCTCACTCGACAATACTGTAAAATTCCTACGCTTGTACTCTATACCGAATGAAAAGTAAATGAGTATTGTGCGTAACAAATATAAAACGAATGTGTTTTGTATACGATCGTATGCTACCGCATACGTTTTGCTACCGCGTATTTGTTTTACATTTTCAATGCTGTGACCAAAAATTATTCGAATCATTCGAATTATTTTTGTTTTCATGAATGAATTTTTCTATGTATGCATTTCAATATGTGTGAATGTATGCAGCCTAACGTGGGTTTTTTCGCTGTTTTTTGAAAGTGGTACAGTTTTTACATTTTGGTCTATTTTCACCGAATCAAAATCCGAACTCATACGAAAGGTGTTTTCAAACATTGCACAAAATAAAAAAAAATCATGATTAATTCAGCGAACGTGCTACATTGGCTGCGAAAAACATTGATGACGACGAATTGAATTTTAAGATTCAAAGTGAAATTGCTGTGGAATTGATGACATACAAATCGGTGGATTCCGTTACTTTCTAAGATGATGTCGTCAACTATCCAAACGAGTTTTTAAACTCGCTGGAAATACCCGAGTTACCGCCTCACAATCTCCAATTCAAAGTCGGATCGGTAATCATAATGTTACGAAACATAAACGAACCACGTCTTTATAATGGCACCCGACTTGCGGTAAATAAGCTGATGAGTAACGTCATCGAAGCAATAATACTTAAAGAAATGAAGTCGTTTTGATTCCACGACCGACATGCCAGTCGATTTTAAACGCTTGCAGTTCCCGGTACGGCTTGTATTAGCAATGACAATTAACAAATCTCAAGGACAGTAATTTGGTGTTTGAGGCATTAACCTTGAAAATACATGCTTCTCTCAAGATCAATTGTATGTCACCTGTTCCCGTGTCGGAAAACCATCAGCATTATTTGTTTACGTGCCAGGCAACAAAACAAAAATGTCGTGTATCACAGCAATCGAAAAAAGTATTTATTTATATTGATTGGTTACCTGAACATCGATCTTTCAACCAAAATGTAACTAGAATATAACCATATGCATATGGTACAACTAGAGGGGCAACTGAGAGTAAAAATAATTACTCTCTCCCAAATTTTATGGCTGACACAACAGCAAAATACATTGATTTACATGTATTTTGTTGTTGCAAGACTAAGGTTTTTGACAACAGACTTAGGTTTTTTGTCTCTCAGTAACGCTTCTATGTATATTTTATTCTATGACCATAAGATTCATTGTACATTTGTGTTTTTTCAAATCAAATGTAATTCAAACAGAAACCCAACCTATATGAATAAAAATTATCATTCAAAAATACGTTGTTTTTCTCTTTTCGACTATTCAAACAGCTTCTCACAAATTTACAATTTACAAAAGTCTGTCGGGTGAACCAACTTTTAAAATCGATGTCTTCCGATCGGGATGCAATTTGTACCCAAGTTAGACAGATAATTTTTCAACATGATCGGTCAAGAATTTTTCGAGTTATTTGACATATTGGCCAAACATGTGTTTTTTCGCATCCATGTAACTTTTTACCTATTGTTAATCGATTTTAAAATGTTGGTACGTTTTTTTTTGTGGTACACTTTTAATTATATTATTGTCCACCAATATTGATGAAACATATATCGAGGGTTTATATTATAGTTCCTCGCTAGTATTGTTCAGAATACGAAGATTATCGGCTATTTACATGTACACATCACGATCGCAAACAATACTCATAACAAGAGCATAAAAATACAAATATTTCATTCAGATGTTAGAAAACATTCAACAAAGCATGTTCTCTTTTCAACTTTTTTTTATTTCTCAGTACAAGAGCGTAGAAAAATACAAATATTTCATTCAGTTGTATGACATCATTGAACAAAGTAGTACTGTTGCGCATGTTGTTTCTTTTTTAGCTCATTTTTGTTGTTGTTTTCAGTACACTGAGAAGCAGCGATCACATAAATAATATAAGATGAATTTATAAAAAATAACAAACGAATTTTTAATTGAGGTTTATTTAAACATTACATGTTATTATACCCTCCACCACCATTAGTTGTGAATGGGGGTATATATAAGTTTGTCATTCCGTGTGTAACTAGGGATGCCAGAATTACTCTTTTAAATTCTCAATAATAGTAAAAAGTAAATGAACGCTTTTCCAGTAACAATTGTTTTATACACACAATTTTCTTATTTTATTCCTTTTAAAATGTATAAATACTCACATTTTCTTCAATTTTATTGATAATTCTTTTTTTGACATTTTTTCACCACAAAAATAAAATTGTAAATAAATAAACAATAATACAAAACATTTGAAACATAAGCTGCTATTATTACGAGTTCCAAATAGAACTTGTAATAGTTTGCAACGAGAGAACACTATCTAAAATTTATACGCTCTTGATTTTTTCTGAGTTAATGAACGCTTTTCCAGTAACAATTGTTACTAACTAGTAACAACTTTTAATTATTGAACAGAGCTTTTATCCCGATCCAACCAGCCGTTTAGAAATGCTAGATTTATTTCCAAAAAATTTCGATTCTGCCCCACTGTGCAACATCGAAAAAATCCAAATAAATTTATAAGAAAAACATCATTACCACCACCTTGCGGCCCTTTTTTGCAACAATTGGTGAAACAGAAAAATAGATAATTTCAAAATCATTCATGAAATTCTGACAAAAAATAAGGAATCTAGACGTAAAAGTAATTAATAGTACACCGAATCTGTTTTTCTTTATAATTAAGTTTATTAATATCAAACGACTTTATGCAACGTTATTCAATTTTATATATAGCAAAATTTGTCACATATAGTTTAGATAGCTATTCTTAAATCTTTCGAAAAAAAAATATTTGTCAAAAACGGTAGGAACAGAGATCTGGTGGATAAATACTAGAGGGCTGCACAAGCACATTCAATTTGTCGTCTTCACTGAATGACCCGGGGCCAAATCACCGCATTCGAAATCGAGTACTTTGTCATCGAAATGTAGTTAACGTGGATCACGGCAGTCGTTATCGAAACGTATTTACTCGAAGTTGTACTCGATTGGTAATCTCTTATCGAAAAGAAACAAATACTGCCGTTTTGTGGTAAAACGTAAAAAATCAACCAAAACAATAAAGTAAAATAATAAATAAATAAAAATTTACGTATTTTTCTGATATTTTCTAAAAATAAGTGTAAAAAATATACATATTTTATTTTAAAATTGTAAAATTTTGGACCACAATTTGTTTTGTATTTTGTTTACGTTTTTCACAACTTTGCACTTTGTGCTAATCAAAGTAAAAAACATTCTGAAATTAGTCACTGGTTGATGATGAGAAATACAAAAAACATTTGGATCCATTTTTATTGAATGTTTTCTGCATTTTTTCACAATTTAACAATTTATCACAAATTTATTTATTTTGTTTTTCTTATTGTCATATGTTTCAGCAATGTAAAAAAATAGTAGTAGGTAATATAAATTACGATCGACTACCGTGATCAAAAACATTGCGGCCATCGAAAATTTGTTCTACACGAACGTGCACTCGATATCGAATGCCGTGATTTGCCCCCTACATCACCTCACTCGACAATACTGTAAAATTCCTACGCTTGTACTCTATACCGAATGAAAAGTAAATGAGTATTGTGCGTAACAAATATAAAACGAATGTGTTTTGTATACGATCGTATGCTACCGCATACGTTTTGCTACCGCGTATTTGTTTTACATTTTCAATGCTGTGACCAAAAATTATTCGAATCATTCGAATTATTTTTGTTTTCATGAATGAATTTTTCTATGTATGCATTTCAATATGTGTGAATGTATGCAGCCTAACGTGGTTTTTTTCGCTGTTTTTTGAAAGTGGTACAGTTTTTACATTTTGGTCTATTTTCACCGAATCAAAATCCGAACTCATACGAAAGGTGTTTTCAAACATTGCACAAAATAAAAAAAAATCATGATTAATTCAGCGAACGTGCTACATTGGCTGCGAAAAACATTGATGACGACGAATTGAATTTTAAGATTCAAAGTGAAATTGCTGTGGAATTGATGACATACAAATCGGTGGATTCCGTTACTTTCTAAGATGATGTCGTCAACTATCCAAACGAGTTTTTAAACTCGCTGGAAATACCCGAGTTACCGCCTCACAATCTCCAATTCAAAGTCGGATCGGTAATCATAATGTTACGAAACATAAACGAACCACGTCTTTATAATGGCACCCGACTTGCGGTAAATAAGCTGATGAGTAACGTCATCGAAGCAATAATACTTAAAGAAATGAAGTCGTTTTGATTCCACGACCGACATGCCAGTCGATTTTAAACGCTTGCAGTTCCCGGTACGGCTTGTATTAGCAATGACAATTAACAAATCTCAAGGACAGTAATTTGGTGTTTGAGGCATTAACCTTGAAAATACATGCTTCTCTCAAGATCAATTGTATGTCACCTGTTCCCGTGTCGGAAAACCATCAGCATTATTTGTTTACGTGCCAGGCAACAAAACAAAAATGTCGTGTATCACAGCAATCGAAAAAAGTATTTATTTATATTGATTGGTTACCTGAACATCGATCTTTCAACCAAAATGTAACTAGAATATAACCATATGCATATGGTACAACTAGAGGGGCAACTGAGAGTAAAAATAATTACTCTCTCCCAAATTTTATGGCTGACACAACAGCAAAATACATTGATTTACATGTATTTTGTTGTTGCAAGACTAAGGTTTTTGACAACAGACTTAGGTTTTTTGTCTCTCAGTAACGCTTCTATGTATATTTTATTCTATGACCATAAGATTCATTGTACATTTGTGTTTTTTCAAATCAAATGTAATTCAAACAGAAACCCAACCTATATGAATAAAAATTATCATTCAAAAATACGTTGTTTTTCTCTTTTCGACTATTCAAACAGCTTCTCACAAATTTACAATTTACAAAAGTCTGTCGGGTGAACCAACTTTTAAAATCGATGTCTTCCGATCGGGATGCAATTTGTACCCAAGTTAGACAGATAATTTTTCAACATGATCGGTCAAGAATTTTTCGAGTTATTTGACATATTGGCCAAACATGTGTTTTTTCGCATCCATGTAACTTTTTACCTATTGTTAATCGATTTTAAAATGTTGGTACGTTTTTTTTTGTGGTACACTTTTAATTATATTATTGTCCACCAATATTGATGAAACATATATCGAGGGTTTATATTATAGTTCCTCGCTAGTATTGTTCAGAATACGAAGATTATCGGCTATTTACATGTACACATCACGATCGCAAACAATACTCATAACAAGAGCATAAAAATACAAATATTTCATTCAGATGTTAGAAAACATTCAACAAAGCATGTTCTCTTTTCAACTTTTTTTTATTTCTCAGTACAAGAGCGTAGAAAAATACAAATATTTCATTCAGTTGTATGACATCATTGAACAAAGTAGTACTGTTGCGCATGTTGTTTCTTTTTTAGCTCATTTTTGTTGTTGTTTTCAGTACACTGAGAAGCAGCGATCACATAAATAATATAAGATGAATTTATAAAAAATAACAAACGAATTTTTAATTGAGGTTTATTTAAACATTACATGTTATTATACCCTCCACCACCATTAGTTGTGAATGGGGGTATATATAAGTTTGTCATTCCGTGTGTAACTAGGGATGCCAGAATTACTCTTTTAAATTCTCAATAATAGTAAAAAGTAAATGAACGCTTTTCCAGTAACAATTGTTTTATACACACAATTTTCTTATTTTATTCCTTTTAAAATGTATAAATACTCACATTTTCTTCAATTTTATTGATAATTCTTTTTTTGACATTTTTTCACCACAAAAATAAAATTGTAAATAAATAAACAATAATACAAAACATTTGAAACATAAGCTGCTATTATTACGAGTTCCAAATAGAACTTGTAATAGTTTGCAACGAGAGAACACTATCTAAAATTTATACGCTCTTGATTTTTTCTGAGTTAATGAACGCTTTTCCAGTAACAATTGTTACTAACTAGTAACAACTTTTAATTATTGAACAGAGCTTTTATCCCGATCCAACCAGCCGTTTAGAAATGCTAGATTTATTTCCAAAAAATTTCGATTCTGCCCCACTGTGCAACATCGAAAAAATCCAAATAAATTTATAAGAAAAACATCATTACCACCACCTTGCGGCCCTTTTTTGCAACAATTGGTGAAACAGAAAAATAGATAATTTCAAAATCATTCATGAAATTCTGACAAAAAATAAGGAATCTAGACGTAAAAGTAATTAATAGTACACCGAATCTGTTTTTCTTTATAATTAAGTTTATTAATATCAAACGACTTTATGCAACGTTATTCAATTTTATATATAGCAAAATTTGTCACATATAGTTTAGATAGCTATTCTTAAATCTTTCGAAAAAAAAATATTTGTCAAAAACGGTAGGAACAGAGATCTGGTGGATAAATACTAGAGGGCTGCACAAGCACATTCAATTTGTCGTCTTCACTGAATGACCCGGGGCCAAATCACCGCATTCGAAATCGAGTACTTTGTCATCGAAATGTAGTTAACGTGGATCAAGGCAGTCGTTATCGAAACGTATTTACTCGAAGTTGTACTCGATTGGTAATCTCTTATCGAAAAGAAACAAATACTGCCGTTTTGTGGTAAAACGTAAAAAATCAACCAAAACAATAAAGTAAAATAATAAATAAATAAAAATTTACGTATTTTTCTGATATTTTCTAAAAATAAGTGTAAAAAATATACATATTTTATTTTAAAATTGTAAAATTTTGGACCACAATTTGTTTTGTATTTTGTTTACGTTTTTCACAACTTTGCACTTTGTGCTAATCAAAGTAAAAAACATTCTGAAATTAGTCACTGGTTGATGATGAGAAATACAAAAAACATTTGGATCCATTTTTATTGAATGTTTTCTGCATTTTTTCACAATTTAACAATTTATCACAAATTTATTTATTTTGTTTTTCTTATTGTCATATGTTTCAGCAATGTAAAAAAATAGTAGTAGGTAATATAAATTACGATCGACTACCGTGATCAAAAACATTGCGGCCATCGAAAATTTGTTCTACACGAACGTGCACTCGATATCGAATGCCGTGATTTGCCCCCTACATCACCTCACTCGACAATACTGTAAAATTCCTACGCTTGTACTCTATACCGAATGAAAAGTAAATGAGTATTGTGCGTAACAAATATAAAACGAATGTGTTTTGTATACGATCGTATGCTACCATGTCCTGCCGCGTATTTGTTTTACATTTTCAATGCTGTGACCAAAAATTATTCGAATCATTCGAATTATTTTTGTTTTCATGAATGAATTTTTCTATGTATGCATTTCAATATGTGTGAATGTATGCAGCCTAACGTGGGTTTTTTCGCTGTTTTTTGAAAGTGGTACAGTTTTTACATTTTGGTCTATTTTCACCGAATCAAAATCCGAACTCATACGAAAGGTGTTTTCAAACATTGCACAAAATAAAAAAAAATCATGATTAATTCAGCGAACGTGCTACATTGGCTGCGAAAAACATTGATGACGACGAATTGAATTTTAAGATTCAAAGTGAAATTGCTGTGGAATTGATGACATACAAATCGGTGGATTCCGTTACTTTCTAAGATGATGTCGTCAACTATCCAAACGAGTTTTTAAACTCGCTGGAAATACCCGAGTTACCGCCTCACAATCTCCAATTCAAAGTCGGATCGGTAATCATAATGTTACGAAACATAAACGAACCACGTCTTTATAATGGCACCCGACTTGCGGTAAATAAGCTGATGAGTAACGTCATCGAAGCAATAATACTTAAAGAAATGAAGTCGTTTTGATTCCACGACCGACATGCCAGTCGATTTTAAACGCTTGCAGTTCCCGGTACGGCTTGTATTAGCAATGACAATTAACAAATCTCAAGGACAGTAATTTGGTGTTTGAGGCATTAACCTTGAAAATACATGCTTCTCTCAAGATCAATTGTATGTCACCTGTTCCCGTGTCGGAAAACCATCAGCATTATTTGTTTACGTGCCAGGCAACAAAACAAAAATGTCGTGTATCACAGCAATCGAAAAAAGTATTTATTTATATTGATTGGTTACCTGAACATCGATCTTTCAACCAAAATGTAACTAGAATATAACCATATGCATATGGTACAACTAGAGGGGCAACTGAGAGTAAAAATAATTACTCTCTCCCAAATTTTATGGCTGACACAACAGCAAAATACATTGATTTACATGTATTTTGTTGTTGCAAGACTAAGGTTTTTGACAACAGACTTAGGTTTTTTGTCTCTCAGTAACGCTTCTATGTATATTTTATTCTATGACCATAAGATTCATTGTACATTTGTGTTTTTTCAAATCAAATGTAATTCAAACAGAAACCCAACCTATATGAATAAAAATTATCATTCAAAAATACGTTGTTTTTCTCTTTTCGACTATTCAAACAGCTTCTCACAAATTTACAATTTACAAAAGTCTGTCGGGTGAACCAACTTTTAAAATCGATGTCTTCCGATCGGGATGCAATTTGTACCCAAGTTAGACAGATAATTTTTCAACATGATCGGTCAAGAATTTTTCGAGTTATTTGACATATTGGCCAAACATGTGTTTTTTCGCATCCATGTAACTTTTTACCTATTGTTAATCGATTTTAAAATGTTGGTACGTTTTTTTTTGTGGTACACTTTTAATTATATTATTGTCCACCAATATTGATGAAACATATATCGAGGGTTTATATTATAGTTCCTCGCTAGTATTGTTCAGAATACGAAGATTATCGGCTATTTACATGTACACATCACGATCGCAAACAATACTCATAACAAGAGCATAAAAATACAAATATTTCATTCAGATGTTAGAAAACATTCAACAAAGCATGTTCTCTTTTCAACTTTTTTTTATTTCTCAGTACAAGAGCGTAGAAAAATACAAATATTTCATTCAGTTGTATGACATCATTGAACAAAGTAGTACTGTTGCGCATGTTTTTTCTTTTTTAGCTCATTTTTGTTGTTGTTTTCAGTACACTGAGAAGCAGCGATCACATAAATAATATAAGATGAATTTATAAAAAATAACAAACGAATTTTTAATTGAGGTTTATTTAAACATTACATGTTATTATACCCTCCACCACCATTAGTTGTGAATGGGGGTATATATAAGTTTGTCATTCCGTGTGTAACTAGGGATGCCAGACTCAGAATCGCAAAAAGCTGGACATTGGCTTTTAAAATGCTGGACAAATCAAAAAAAACTGGACACTAAAAATATGACCGAGAAAATGTTAATTTGTATGTCCTTTTTTTCTTCATACCAAAAGCTATCGAAAAATCAATGGCACAATATCAATTGCTAAATCGACCCACCATAATATACATAGTTACATACATATGTATGGATGTAAATAAAGAAAGAATTAAAAGTAATAAATTAAATACTAAAAACACTGCCACTTTTTTCGTTTTTGAGCTTACGGATTTGGCCAATTTCAAACCTTTAGAGATCTGTAAACAATTTTAAAAATCTATATAAGATTCCTCTAAATTTGTTCATATTAATATTTTAGCTCTAATCAGGTCCAATGACAATCGGTTTTTTATTTAGTATAGAGATTGTTTAAAATAGGAAAAACTCTTTCACATAAACATACAACTTTTCTAAAATTCTCGAATTCATTCCTTTCACCTTTCGTAAACAAAATAGAACCATATCATTTGACAAATCTCTAAAAATATGACCGAGAAAATGTTAATTTGTATGTCCTTTTTTTCTTCATACCAAAAGCTATCGAAAAATCAATGGCACAATATCAATTGCTAAATCGACCCACCATAATATACATAGTTACATACATATGTATGGATGTAAATAAAGAAAGAATTAAAAGTAATAAATTAAATACTAAAAACACTGCCACTTTTTTCGTTTTTGAGCTTACGGATTTGGCCAATTTCAAACCTTTAGAGATCTGTAAACAATTTTAAAAATCTATATAAGATTCCTCTAAATTTGTTCATATTAATATTTTAGCTCTAATCAGGTCCAATGACAATCGGTTTTTTATTTAGTATAGAGATTGTTTAAAATAGGAAAAACTCTTTCACATAAACATACAACTTTTCTAAAATTCTCGAATTCATTCCTTTCACCTTTCGTAAACAAAATAGAACCATATCATTTGACAAATCTCTTGGTATTGTTTATAAGCTTCACGAAGGCAGCAGTAATCTTCATATATTTTAGCTTTTGTAAATCTTCCCAAGAAAATAGGACATTTTATAAATTTAAAAATGCTATTTTTTAAAAAAGAGGAGTCATCACCAAAGTCGTAACGATTTTCTAAAAAGTTAACCGCTGTTTTTACAAAGTCTTCTAATTCCGTCTTAAAAATTTTAACTTCATTAGGCGAATATTTTTTCAAAATGGTGTTAACTTTGGTGCCAAAACATTTGTTATGTATTCTACATTTAAGGATAAAGGCTACATTTAAGTACAGTCATTATATCCTGCAACTCTAAAACTGTACAAGAGTAATTCTCAAGAGCTGTAAATTCCTGCATTATGTTTTGCATAAAATATAAATATGCTTCTGATAATCCTTCACGTTTACATTCTTCTTCTTCATTGACATTATAATCAGAAATTCCATATGAATGACTTTTTGTCATTTATTTTGTTCCTTTCTTCAAAAAATACATACACTTTTTTGCATAAGTTATTACTGTGTACTAATTAGAGTTAGTAAGTTTTCATGTATGGATATTGTTGTCGAAATTTCTATTTAGCTGGACAAATTCAATTTTAGCTTGAAACTGGACAGGCATCAAAAAAGCTGGACAATCTAGCCAAGTCCAGGCCGGCTGGCAACCCTATGTGTAACATTGAGAAATACTCATCTGAGACCCAACAAAGTATATATCGCACTTGATCAACAAGAGGGTATTAACTCAAAATTTTAAAATTTTCAGTAGAGGTGAAAAACGGTTTGTGGTTACATTTTAAGAGAATTTGAAAATCCGAATATATCATAGTAAGCAAATTCCATTTGAAAATATATTTACATTGTTTTTCTTTTAAATTTTTGCAATTATTGCGAAAAAAAATCTATTTTTTGAGTTAATACCATTTTTCTGAAACTTCTCGATAGTTTTTTTTGTATTATTTTGAGTTGTGACTCTTTAGTTGAAATTTTAATAAAGTTTCTAATATTTTTTTTTCAACAAAATGGTATTAACTCAAATTTTTTTTTTATATCTTGAATATGTTCTTGATTTCAGATATACTACTACGAGTAGCCTTTATTAAATGATACAAAATTAAAAAAGCTAACAATTATTATGTGTTTAAATTAAGTATCTATTAAATTTTTGTAATACAACTCATAAATATGTTTTGGGATTATATTCTTTTTTACAAGTTCCTTAAGATCCTTTTTCTTGTTTTCTGACAGGGGTAGCATTTCCGAATAAATGGAGGATAAACTAAATCAATAATAAGTGTAAGATATGTTTTAAATTATAGCAGAAAAATATAAAGAAATTAATGAATTACAAACTTACTTAAGATTTTCCCAATAGCTCGTGCATTTGAATTTGTTTTTTTGGACAGTTACTTTTGAAAAATCTTTATCCTTATAGGAATCTTTATAAAAAAATGAATTGAGATTTTCGTATTCTACACGCAAAACTTTGATATTATGCCAGTTAACTTTTCCATTGGCATCATTTTTAACAAAATTTTGGCCCCATTGCTCTTGTAGGCTCTTAAGATCATAAAATCTATCATGCTTTAAATCATGAACTTTGTATGGTATACCAGTCTTTTTAGCGGTGGCTATTAATGTGATGTATTGATCTGCCGTATATATCGGTTTGCTTAAAAGATGTCTTTTTACTTGCTTTTCTATAACACTATGAACGTTATCTCCTTCATTTTGGGAGTGGCCTTGAATTAAATATTTATGAGTTATGCTTCGTATCTTATATTTTTGAACAGCATAGAAATACATCGAAAGCAAGTATTTATTTTTTTGCTGTCCAAAACAGTTGTCGGAGTAAAAAATTAAATCCAAATCTTGAGTACTATTTGCTTCTTGCACAATTTTTTGTATATATAAAAGAACGCACGTTCCTATTTCATTCGACCCACGCTTTCCTTCGACTTCAGTCCAGAAGAAGCATTCCACGTGGTTTGCTTTAAGGTCACTTACCGTAAAATTGTAACAATTTATTTTGCTTTTATAAAAAAAGCTAGAAGTTAATCCTTTTGGCAATGGAAGAACTGATTGCAAATCATATACAGCTACATTACCATATTGTTTATCTATATTTTTTTCTTTTCTACACAGTTCCTTTTCTTCGTGGTGTGAAGTGTAATCCTCATTTAAACTTCTTTTTCCATTTTCGTCGGAATTGGAAAACGATGTGCAAAGGTCACATTGATCTTTTTTCGGCTTAAAAAATGAAATGTTAAATTCTTCTTTGAATATTCTGCGGAACATAATGTTACTTCCGGGTGTTAAATGTTTATTTTCACACATTTCTTCATAGTCCTTGTATAAGTCTGTAATGCTTTTGCCGCTCTCTATAAACTCACGGGATGTTTGGGCGCGTAAGTAGTGGGACTCAATTTTCGGAATATCTTTTATAAATTGCCTTATTCCATCCTTGATTTCTGGGCTAACACTCTTGTGCTTATTATGCTTTCCACGATAATCAGGTTCCACAAATCCTTCTTCGCTCCTTTTTTTAATTACTGTTGCAATAACTCTATCATTTATATCGAGAGTTGATTTAAAAAATGTTTTGCATACTCGGATAAGTTTTGAGTCCATTTCCAAGAAAAAGGCGTTGTTAAAACTACGGTAATTTTGAGTGCTTGAATATCTATATTTGGGTCTTATCTGTTTTATGTGACTAGAAATGAATTCCCTCTGTCTTTGTAAGTTGCTTGTATCCCAATATTTTTGAAATATTTGATAACGTGAAGATTCCGTTATTTTTTCGTTGCACATAAAACGGCAGTTTTCTCTACAAGCAGTTCGCAAGCACTTTTCTTTTATTTTTCGTGTAGGATTAGATAGCGAAGTATATGAATATCCCGAGTTTCGCAAGTTTTGTTGACGTTTTTGTTTCTTGTTTTGTACTTTGTAATTAGTACTTTTTATTCTACCATCAACCAATTCCTGCATTTCTATGTCCGAAGAACTGCTTCGACTTACTAACGACGGATTGAAATCGTCATTCGAATCATCGCTGAATGGATCTGCAGAGCTATAACTATTATCAGTATGTATATCCTCTAAAGGCAAAGACGTAGAATAGTGTTGTACGTTTGGACACGTCATTTTAAATTTTAATTTACTATTGTTTGATCGTACAATATAAAATACAATAATTTTTCTATACATATTTAAATATTTTAATTATTACTGCAATGAGCAATCGATTTCGTTATCAGCAAGTATTTATGTTAAAGTAAATTTATTATAAACACGATATCATGAAAATGGTTATTACTAAAGAAGGATTGAATTATTTCATGAAAAGGGTCACAACTCAAAAAAATGTGAACAATTTTATCATAAAAAGAGTCACATTTCGAATTAAAATTATAAAGTAAAACAAATTTTATCAACAAAACTGTATCAACTCAAAATACAACCAAATTTAAATAAAACAATTTGATTATTTTTAACTTGAATAAAGGCTCAAATCAAAATAATACCTTTTTTATGAAAATATACGACGCATTTCTGTTTCAACTTTTGTATTAACTCAAAATAATACCTTTTTGTTGATATAAAGGTAGTCACTACATTATCACGAAAATAGTCTCAAATGTGGTTTTCAAGATGAAAGAGTATTCGGAATACGTTGAAATTTTTACAGTATATAGATATTGATGTTGTTAGATGATTTCTTGCAAAAAGTGGAATTTTAAAAATTTTGAGTTAATACCCTCTTGTTGATCAAGTGCGATATATTATTATTGATCCTTATGAAATTCCAAGTCGATTGAGCTATGTCCGTCTGTCTGTCTGTGTAAAACACGCTCACGTCCAAAATAGACAAACAAAATTGGTAAACTTGCAAGAAAAATGTTTATTGTTGTCCTAAGCTGTTTGGTATTGTGGAACCATACCAACCAGAGTTATGAACCAAAATGTGAGACAACCTAAAAAAAAACTTGATAATTTTAAAACAGTTTTTGTTATTTGTGCAAATATAATGCAGATAACACCATAAAATTTTACACACGTTATTTTTATGTTAAAAGGACTAACTCTGGTAAAAATTATAAGAATCGGTTCATGATTTCTCCTAGCCCCCATACCAATTTCTTCCCGAAATATTGTTCTATGGTCTGTAAATGCCTACAAAATTGCAGTATCCACACAAAATTCAGGAAAAATAAGTCGTGTGCTTAAAAAAATCACAACACCAAATTTTTTGTGGATCGGCCCATATTTGACCGTAGCTCCCATATAAAGTTCATTTCCGAAAATCACTTAAATAAGCATAAATGTCTTATAAATATCGCTATTAAGTTGAAATTCGTCATAAATAGTCCCCATATATACCAAAATCGCTGTACCTAATTCTATGAAGATCGGCCGATAATTGGTTATAGCTCGCATATAAGGACCACTTCCGAAAAACACATTAAACTACACAAATATCTAAAATATATCAATATAAAAATAAAATTTTACACAAATCCGTAATTTATATTTAGAAATCATACTACAGGATTTTGTGAATATCGGTCCATATTTGACCATAGCTCCCATATAAGGTCCACTTCCGAAAATCAGTTAAGTACTCAAAAATCTATTAAGGTCCAACTATAATATGCATACACTAGTTTAAGTCAGCTTAAGCAACTGTTCGAATACATATAAAACGTATGTGACAAAATATAAAGAGAGTTTCGTCAAGTTTCGTAAAATTTTATTTGCTTAAGCAAAGAGCGAAGCTGGTCGCACATTCCGTAAGTTTGTTTATTGTATACAAAGAAAATAAAGAAAAAATTAAAAGGATGAAGAAAATTAATTTATTTTCATAAAATAATAAGAAATACGTATTTTTTTAATTACGTGTTGCACATAAATGTGCAAATGGGGCTAAATTGTTTTGAATGCACATAAGTACATTATGGCCACCTAAAAGTTTGTCTTTTCGTTCGGTTTTGACATTAACTTAAGCTAGCTTATGCACATTATAGTTGGGCCTTTATAATTACCTCTATCATGCTAAAATTCGACACAGATAATACTCATATAGGTAGAAATCACTGTACCAAATTTTACTCAGATTGGCCTATAATTGGTCATAGCTCCGCTATAAGGCCCATTTCCAAAAAAAGATATTAAACTTAATAAATATTTAAACAAATGGATATCAAAATGAAATTACGTACAGATCAGTAATTTTTATCCAGCAATTCACAAAATCCAATAGTATGATTTTGTGAATACCGGCCCATATTTAACCATAGCTCCCATATAAGGTCCACTCTCGAAAATACTCACAAATTTCTTACAAATAAGTTATCAGGTTGAAATTCGAAACAAATTTGTTCAATATATACAAAAGTCGATGTACCAAATGTTACGATGAGAGGCCCATAATTGGTCATAGCCTCCATATAAGAACCACTTCCGGAAAACACATTAACCTGCTCAAATATCCAAAATAATCTGTACTGAACCAAAATTTTACACCAATCAGTAATTTCAATCCAAGAATCGTACTACAAGATTTTTTAAATATTGGTCCATAATTCGGCATAGTTCCCATATAAAGTCCACTCTTGTTAATAGCGTTGTTTATATAAAATTATACAAAAATAGCCCTCAAATACTCTGGTCATAGCTTCCATATATTGAACCAAAATAGTACACAGATCAGTAATTTGTAATACTACTACTGAATTTTGTGAATTGTAATTGGCCACAGCTCCCATATAAATACATAAAAATCACGTTTAAATATTTTATGACAATGTCCGTCTGTCTGTCCGTCTGTGTAAAACACGCTCACGACCTAAATACGCAAACAAACTTAGTAGAGTTGCAAGAAAAATGTTTATTATTGTCCTAAGCAGTTTGGCATTGAAAATCAGCGAAATCGGTACAGTGGAACCAAACTTATGAATTAAAATGTGAGACAACCTCAAAAAAAAAAATTTATAATTTTCACATATTTTTGGTAATTTTTGTAAATATATTGCAGCTAATATCATAAAATTTTGCACTCGTTACTTTTATGATAAAAGGAGTAACTCTGGTGAAAATTATAAGAATCGGTCCATGATTTCTCCTAGCCCCCATACAAATTTCATCCCGAAATATGGTTCTATGGTCTAAAAATGCCTACAGAATAAGAATATCCATAGAAAATTCAGCAAAAATAAGTTTCGTGGTAAATAAAATTATATTACAAAATTTTTCGTGGATCGGCCCATATTTGACCATAGCCCCCATCAGGGTTCCCAGATTTTTTTCGAGACTTATCCCCAAATTTAAATTTTTCATCCCCGAAATTCCCCAAAAAACAGTTTGTTATATCCCCAAAAATTACACAAAACGTTATATTTTTAATTTAACAAACTATAACCAACTGTAAAAGAACTCAGAGTGTAATTTTCCATTTAATTTTGAATTTTTGAATACCCTTCTTTATATACATTTAAATTTCAGATTTTATTCCATAAGAAATAACTTGTGACCAATATTCAATTTCCCAGGTGGAATTATGCTTTTTTGGCAGTTTTATTTTTTGCCATTTTGAACGTTACAAATTCTTCTTTTAAAACAAACATTCATGTCTATTGATAACACATAATAACAAGGATTGCCAGTATAAAATGTCAAATAGCATATTGTTGAAATTTTACGACTTAAGCTGGGTTTCCGCATACACCGTAATCGACGCCGATAACGAAAACTGAAACTGAAAATCGTTGGTGTTCGTCACCGTCTCGTTTCTGAATTGTTTTCGTTTCAGTTGGGTGCGTTGCGGCATAAAACAGAAACGAAATTATTTTTTAAATTGTCAATTGGAAATTAAATAGAATTTCATTATTTTTGACAAAATCTGTTATGTTTTCCTCTTCCAATAAAGAAAATTTATTTTTTTAATCATTTTGATTTGCTTTAAATTTGAAATAAAAAAATAATTAAAATAATTTCGTTACTACAGCACCGAAAACAACCTACTTGAAGTTGTTTTCGTTCCGGCCCCAAATGACAAGTTTTTCGTTACTGATCGGTGCCGTTTCGTTCCCAATTTTCGTTGACGATTTCTGAAACGAACTTTTTTTCTGTGCAAATGTATGGAATTTCGTTTTCGGTGCCGATTACGGTGTATGCGGAAACGTAGCTTTATCAGACTTAAAGTTTAATGTTTTCTTTCGATTTTAAAATATTCTCTTACATAAATTAAATAAAACAATTCAATATACGAAAAATAAAACGAAAAAATAAAAATCCCCAAAAAGATTCCAAAAATCCCCAAAACATACAATATTTCCCCAACTGTTCACCATATCCCTAAACCCAATTATTTATCCCCATTTACTAAATAAAATCCCCAATTTGGGGAAAAATCCCCTAATCTGACAACACTGACTCTATCATACGTAAACAGCAATAACACCCAACAACAACATTCTACAATGTGTAATGAGATGAAATGAGAATTACAAATCAAACACACGCATGCATAATTTGTATGTATTTGTGCATTTCGTTTATTTTTAGTTTTGTTGTTGTTGTTTTTTTTTTCAACATACAATTGTGCAAGAATTGTTTTGTTTATTTGGTTAGTTTTCACTGAGCAGTCGTAGTGTAAATACATAATATGTCATATTATGATTGTCCGGTTTTATGATTTTCTTCATGTTGTTGGTATATGAGTGTTTTGCGAGTTGTTAAGTTTTCCCTAATTTATTTGACACGTAAAAAACATAAGGTAGACATGTTATATATCAATGGATAGAGGATTTTGTCTACTTTTCAAAAATGTATATAACTTTTGACAATTAAAAAATTCATGGAATACTTTTTTGAAAAATATGACAAAAAATGCTTTTTATTGAATTTTGCATAGATACAAATTTTTCAAATTGAAATAAAATTTTTATTTATGAATATTTTTTAATGAAATTTCACAGTTATGTAGATTTTTCTATTTAAAATGGAAAAATAAAAACAAATTTTGAAATTTGTTATCAAGTATCCCGCAATTCCCAAAAAAATCTTGCAAAATCCCCAAAATGGAATTTTTTCGTTCATTTTAAAAATTGAACATACCCGAGGTGTCCTACTTTGGGAACCCCTGGTCCCGCTCCTGGTGGGCTCATGAGGTCTAAGGCGTAAGGGTTTAGAAGTTACAGATTTATTTCCATCTTTTTTATTCTCATACCACTGTGTGCTGTCGATCAATACTAACTTGTTGTGTAACTCATTTAAGTGGTATGAATATGTTTGTAAAAACAGCGTAGTCGCAACGACTAACATTGGTATTATTGCAATTTTTGTTTTCTTTACAAAATGACTGCAACTGGAATATCTGATGATGAATTTTAAAGAATATTGGCTATATCCGATGATGATGAAGAAGATTTTAGTACCTCCGAGAGCGAATACGCGCCACGTTTATCTGAAGAAAGTTCTTCGGAAGATATAGTGGACAGGGGCAATTATGAAAGCAGTGGTCACGATTTAGAAGACAGCGATGAATAACCAAGAGACGAGTTTTGAAAATACAGCTCCAAAAAAATTAAGAAATGAAAAATTTGCGTGTTATGTTCCTATCAGAAACACAGCATGACAAAGACTGCTCAAAATGCGAAAAAAAAATATATGTGGCGAACACAAAGTTGAGCTTTGCGCCTTTTGTGCAAAACATTGAAGTACAACTTTGTTTCAGCTTTAATTACTTAAAGCATTACCTTAATTTTATAATGGCAGGAAGCATTTTAAGTTTTTAAATTTATTTCTTTTATTTTTGTTTAAAAACTCCAAGTGATATTGCTAAGACTGAAGAATGACGCCAATTGATTAAATTACAAATAAATCAAAAACCATAGCAAATATAAATGTTTTTAATTTATATATATAAAGAGGTATAGTATTTTATGTTGTCAGTACTTTTTGAGAAGTAGGCGTATCGCCGGTTCCACAGAATCGATTTTTCGCGCATGTTAGTCGAATCAACTAACTAAAAAATATGATTGGGCATGCAGGGTTAATTATAAACATATTGGCTTAAGTCCTAAGGAAGACTATTGCACTTACAAATAGCTTATAATGACTTTAGTTGTTATTGTATATTTTTCACGAAGTAAATTTTCATAAATAAGAGTGCTGTTATAAGAGCCAAACTAAAGATAAGCGATTATTGCAAATTGGCTTAATTACTTGACATGTCAATTTTTAAATATGTAATAACAGCTTAACTCAACATATGCCAAGCAACAATCAAAACACTTATTTTCAACAAACGCCTAATCAGACATTAGCATTTTCAATTTAGTATTTCTGAGTTGCATTAAGCGATTATATTTGTTTTTATTAAATATTTATTTTGTTATAATTTTTCATTTTTGCATTGTGGGGGTAAGAATCTTTGATTCTGCATTATACTTTTTCTAATGCACTCTTTTATTTTTTTCAGAAACGCTTTTATAAATATAATTGCTTTTTCTCAAAAACATGTTTTTTGAATTAGGCGGTTATTGCTTGTGACCACAGATATATTTATAAATACATTTGTTTTTTTTTAATACACAAACCTTCATCACTGTAGGTCTTGTATTTAGTATTTATATTAAGGTATAATTTGGTGAAGGGTATATAAGATTCGGCACAGCCGAATATAGCTCTGTTACTTGTTTAAATTCAAAATGGCGGCGTAAATTTTAAAATGTCTTCTGATTTGCATGAAAATCGGTATATGGGGGTATTCAAGATTGCTGATTTCGAATCTGAGGTAAAATTTTTCAGATTCAAAATGGCGGAGACAATAGGGCGGGAACTCTCCCATCTAACTGAGATATTCTTACAAGAAATTCGCACTTTTTCCTTCACATAATTCCTCATTCAAAACATTGCCGCATTCAACTTTATCAACAATAAAATTGTTAACAGCAGCATTCTTTCCCTCTTTTTTTTTGCTCATCCAACCAAACTTCGCTATTTTGCAAGCGGAGGCTGCCACGAAAAATTATATTTCTCAAAAAACACAAAAAATGGGAACATGAAATTGACAAATTAAACTCAAAATTCTTCATTTAACACGTTTCTGATTGTTGAATAACGTCCAAATTCCTCCAACTTTTTAAAAGATTATCCAAAATTCATCTTTCAGAAAAAATTTTAAAATTAAAGGTTATGTAAGAAGTATGAGTTTTTTCGCCAAAAGCTATTTTTTTTTACAAAATCTTTTTCTTAAACTATTAAGCACTTACTACACTTGTTTATTTCCATATTTAATTTAAATTTATGTTTGTTTTTAACTATTAAAATAAACTTAAAAATTCGATGTAATTGCACTGAATATACTGCATTCAACACTTTGCTCACATACAATGACTTTGACCACTTGCTAAGCAGTCGCCATTAATTTTTTACAAAAACAAAACTTGCAGTTATTTGCTTTAATGTTTTATTTATCAAATACCAACAACAAAAAATGCATTCTTGAAAGTGCAAAACATGACTTTTTGCCTCAAAAATGGGTGAAATTACCTTACCTAGAGTGCGCTGTAGGGAATTCATTTTGCTGATTGATCAAAAATTTCAACACATACATACATACATACATACATACATACATAAAAAAATTACAACACATAATATATGTATATTATATTTTATAAAAAAACACTTAATATTTTATTATATACACGAATATTTCATATGCATATGCACTTTTTTACTAACAAAATAAATTGTGTGTTAGATAGCACAATACAAATTTTATGAAAAAACCTTGGAAATATTTTTTTAAATTAAAATGACAGATGACAAATTAGTCAGGGAATACGAGAAAATGTCGTATATCACTATAAACCCTCGATATGGTTTAAGAGTAGAGATGCCTAACGGGGAATCCCGTTCCCGAAAATTTTTAATTTTAAATACCGGGATTTTCGGGATTTCAAAAATCCCGTTTTTCATAAATTGTAATTTTTGTGTGCATTTTGACATTCTACATGCCCGAATATCGCAAAGTTATGTTCAGCAAAGTTATTAAGGTCAACGCCTGCTACAATATAGTTTTGCATTGATTGGTGCACTGGAAAATCAATTCTTCACTTTTTTTGTAAAGCTGTGTATGTACGTTAGAGTGACAGCCGATTTTTTTTTTTTAGATTTCAAAGAGTGCCGGGTGGAATATTGTGACACTAGGCCTAAATGTTAAGTGCTGAAAATTTGAGCCAAATCGGGCAACGATTTCTGGACGCGCATCGAGGTCAAACTTCAGATATATGCAAAATTGTACTGTTAATATGGAATAAATAGGTGAAACTCGTTAGCTTTCTGCATTGTTTTCTAGAAATATGTAGATTTATTTATATTAATGAATATTACATTAAAAAAAAGTTTTGGAAATTAACCCTGTATCTCCTTTGGTTCAAAATGACCCAAAAACTGTATTATCGCCAAAATTAGAGAAAAATGCAAATTTTTCAGTTTTTGAAAAAAAATTGCTACTAAATAAATACTTTTGCAATTGAATGCAAAAGAATCGAAATATGTACGTAATTATCGTTGTAATGAGATATAAATGACAAAATTTGATTAAAAAATGTTAAAGTTATTACAAATTCGCCAGACCATTACCGTGTTTCAGACCACTTGAACAAAAAATTTAGAAAAAAATTTTAGATATTTCGAGAAAAATTAAAATAAAAGCTCATTTTTACTTAAAATATGTCCATATTTACTTGTATATGAGTTTTTGTCTTCGTAGGATACCGTTAACCTATTCGCAGGTATGGCCAAAAAAAATAATTTTTTTTTAAAGTTAACGAGTTTCACCTATTTATTCCATATTAACAGTAAAATTTTGCATATATCTGAACTTTGACCTCGATGCGCGTCCAGAAATCGTTGCCCGATTTGGCTAAAATTTTCAGCACTTAACATTTAGGCCTAGTGTCACAATATTCCACCCGGCACTCTTTGAAATTTTAACAAAAATTTTTTTCCATACAACTGATTGTCACTCTAATGTACGTGTACACCGTTGTCAAATAAACATTAATTTTTTACCAGTATGTAAATAAAAAATTGACTTTCAGTTGTAAAGACATAATTATTTACGCTTTTTTCTTATAATTTTCGGGATTTAGATTCTTCAGTAAATCCAGAACCGCGGGATTTTCAAAAATCAGTTCCGATTAACATCTCTATTTAAGAGGTTATATTCTCTAGATATGCACAATATAATTTTTTTAGTGGTCGTTTTAAAAGTTGTCGAATTGCGACCCCCGGGCGATCCTAGTATCTTTAAATATTCCTGCAGCCCGTTTTTGAGTATCATTAATTATGTGTAGAAACGTCTAAATTAATCACAACTGTCAAAACGTGTCGCATTTCAAATTGGCGGGAGAACAAAATTTTAAATTATTTAAAATTTTTAATTAATTAATTTCTTATGTATAAATATTAGAGTTCGTTTGTGACCAGGTCACGTTTGATTTGCGGGTATCATAATTTTTCTGAAGGTTTTTGCGCAAATAAAAATAATGGCGTCCTTTTTTTGAAAATTTTCACTCTTGTGGTAGTTCAACGCACCTAAAGACGCGCATTTTGAGCACATTTTTCTGTAGAGCAAAAACGGTTGAATATGTTGCAAATCGGATTTCACCAGTCGATTGTGCATCAAAAATTAATACAATTGATGTTTTTTGAATCCTTAAAAATAGTTCCAAAAATCCACAACAGGGGGCGCAAATTTCATAAACAAATAAAAAAAAGTATTTTAGATTTTTTAAATATACACGATGAAAGGGCATTTTAATCTTATCAAAACTGTACCAATATTTTCTTTCTATCACAACCCGTTAAAAAGTTATGTGGCTTTAAAAATGTTTTATTAAGGCAAACTAATAAAAAATTTCTAAACTTTTTTTTACCAAATATTTTTTTCTTGTTAAATAAATAACTTTGAAGCCACATAACTTTTTAATGGTAAGTGATAGAAAGGAAATATTGGTGCCGTTTTGCTAAGCTTAATTTCATCGTGCATGTTTAAAAAAACTAAAATTCTTTAAAAGATTATTCGGGAATACAAAATTAGTATTTTAGTAAAATTGTTTTAAGCTAAAATCCCAATTTTTAATTTGATAAATTCACTGAAATTTATTGTTGGGAGATAAGCTAGTTCCTATGCGCATTTCACTGGTTGCTTAGGCCAGATCATCAGGAAACCTTTTCCCAAAAGGTTTTAGAAAAACTAAAGATATTATACAAATAAAACTATAGAGTGTTTGAGAATTACAGACACTCAAGCTTTATTTGTAAAAATATCAAAGCTTAAACAAAACACCAACAATAAATCGTGATTTTATCTTTTCTTACATTTCCTTACTACAATTGGTTGGTTTCTTGCCGATACTTTTTGTTATTTTTAAGCAAAGAGTTTGAATAAAATAATTATATAAACTCATGTATGTATACAAGAATGTGTTTGTAAATTATTATTTTTTAAATTCAGCAGTTATAAGCCCCAAATTATACTTTTTGATTTTTTATTTAAATGATGACAATCAATAAAACAAACAAAGTTATATTTTGTCATTTTAAATTTGTTTGTTTTGGTTTTATTATAATTTATTTCTTTCGTTAAAGTATCTCTTGCATTTGACACTTAATTACTGGAAATATTCCAGTAAGAACAGAATCTGTGTTATCTGTTTTCACATTCAAATACAGAATCACTTTTTTCTCACACATCGAGAAACGATCGAATTTTTTGTTTAACACTTCATGTGAGAAATTTTACGATGCGAGAAATACAGGAACGAGCTACTAAACACTACAAATGATGAAGTGTACGTAGTGTACTTCTTTGTGTATTTTATGTTTTTTTTTTATATATATACAGTATTGGCCATAACTAAAGCACCCCCTCAGTGAATTTTTTTCATATGGTATTTTTTGTATAAAAACAAAGTTTTAAATATCTATTATGTATTATTTTCATTTGTTAAAATGTTTATTATTTATTAAATAAATCTTCCAAAGTTAACCTTTCAATAATAGGTAACTTAAAATCAAAAAATATTTTAAGGATATACTATAAAAAAAATTTAATTAATTTTTTGTTGCAAATTCTTTGTTTTGGATGGCGCAAGAACATCTCTTAGCATAGAATATATTATGTTTTTATGGCGTTTTTCGATATTCCTTCCCAGGCTATTTTAACGGCATGAAAAAAATCGTGAAAATTGCCGATCCTTATTTCAGCAAATTTCACGATTTATTTTCATATTAACAATGCGCCACAAGTTCTCAATAGGATTACGATCGGGAGATTGACCAGGCCAATGAAGAACTTGAATCTTATTGCTCTGTAGTCAAGTCTTACAAACTTTGGAGGTGTGCTTAGGATCGGTTATCCTGTTGGAAGCTCCCTATAAGTGGCATCTCTTCACTGGCATAAGGCAACATTACATCTTTTAATACATCACGGTACATGAACCGATCCATAATCCCATAAATTTTATGATTTGGCCGAAATCCTTGACCAAAAAAGCAACCCCAGACCATTACATTGCCTCCTCCATATTTAATTGTTCCTTTGCAATACTTAGGATTCAGTCTTTCTCCTTTTGGTCTGCGTACACGCCTTATTCCAGCGGAACTTTTTGATTTGTATTTGGATTCGTCAGGGAACAGTACTGTCTTCCATTTTTGGACACTCCAGTCGATGTGGGCTTTGGCAAACTTCAGTCTAGCTTTCTTGTTCTTAGCTGATAGAAATGGGTTTTTTGGTACTCTTCTACGGATTGTTATTTCTCTAACGCATAATCTTATACTTGTTCTTACTTGACTAGCTGATGCTGTAGAATCTATTGTATTGCTCTTTTGATCAAGGAATCATCATATCGTGTGGTTTTACGTGAACGACCTCCAGAATGCACCGGTGATATGCGACCAGTCTTAAAAAAATTTGAAAGGAGCCTGGAAATAACTGATCTGTTAATTGAATATTTTTTACTCAATTCATGTAGTGATAAGCCCATCTTCCAGTCTTCAATAACTTTTATTTTAAATTCACTGGAGTACTTGTTGCTTGTCATTGGTTTTTTTCAAAATAAACTGTATAAAACTTAAATTTTACACACTACGTCTTCCATTATTTTTATCTTTTAGAATTTTTAAATGCATTCATTGTGATTCCCGATAACTCACATTGCAAATATGCAATAGCGAGTCAAATTTTTAAACATCTTATAAGAGGGTGCTTTTGTTTTGTCCGTTGCGTTTTGTGTTTTTATATGATTTATCATTTTAAATTAATTTTTAATAAAATTATCTTTTACTAAATGAATATTAAATGAACATTAACAATATTAGTTAATAAAAAATATACAAAATACATCCCCAAAAAGGGGATGCTTTAGTTATGGCGAATACTGTATGTATAAATATTTCGGCCCTAATTTTGTAAATCACGTCACCAAAGTGATATTTATGTGGAAAGCAAAAACAAAATTTAAACAATTTTTAAAATTTGTTTTTATTTTATATACAAAATTTTCAAATTATGAAAGGCAAATCAACACTTGAATTTTGGTGCATTTGTTCTGTTCTGAATTTGTATATAAAAGAAAAACAAATTTTTTAAATTTTGTTTTTGCTTTCCACATAAATATCACTTTGGTGACGTGATTTATAAAATTAGGGCCTTCCTTTCAACCGAAAAACTGTTTTTCTAAACAAAGCCAAACCAGTATTTGAAAAAGTAGATTTTTTATAAACTCTAGTTTTATTACTACATTGCCAGACGAAATGAACTTTAATTTAATAAATTTATATGTTTTTTGTACAAATAATTATAACAATGTATCTTTTTTTTAGGCTGCACAAAAGTTTTATTCTCTTCTGGTGTTAAAGAAGTTTCGTGCACTTAACATATCGCAATCAGCGCCATATTCCGATATAGTTGTAACACGAGGACAGCTGTTTGAAAATCCTAAATTGTAAATGTTTGAAAATGTTTTATTTATTTTAATTATAAATGTCTATTTTTGTATACCATTATTAAAATCTGATTAATGTTTATTACCATAATTTAATTATTTTATCATGTACATAAATAATGTGAACATTATTTTGTGATGTTTGTAAAAAGTAAGTATATACATATCAAGTATGTTCGCGTACTTAATAATTTGTAATAATTTATACACATTATTACTGAAAGTTACAGCATTCTTTTTCATTGATAGTGTTTGTGCGTAAAATAAAAGAAATGCAGTGTTTAAAATTTTTAAATTTCTGTATTAGGAATGCATATCATAATTGATTTTTGTAAATGTTTGAAATTAACCATAAAACAAGTTCTATTGTAAAGCTAAGATGTATGTAAGCAATAATTCTTTGCAGAAATTATAGTTATTATGTTAACAGAAGTATGTATTCGACAATGGCTACTTTCGACTTTAAAGATTTGGGGAGTTAAAATTATACCATATTCAAGGACATATTTGTAATATTTATAATAATTTTTTTAGGATTGTTATACCTTGTTGGATATCTTGTAGGGTATCTTGTCCAGATTCTATTTTTTACGAGTTTTGTATATATTGTTAACAGATTTGAAATTTATACAATTGAAATATGTGGGGCATTTCATGTCAAGTGAACCAACTTTTGAAATCGATGTCTTCCGATCGGGATGAAATTTGCACCAAGGTTAGCTCTATTGGATAGTAACTCAGACACAATTTTTCAACAACATCGGTCGAGAACTCTGAGTTATAGGGGGTAAAATTTTGACAATTTGGTCAAACAGGGGTTTTTTCTTATCCATGTAACTTATTACCTATTGTTCTTAGCAAAATGTGTCCCAAATAGTATAGATAGCTATTTCTTCGATCTTTCGAAAAAAAATATTTAAAAAAAAAAATAAAAAATTTTTAATATTTTTTTTCCGAAATCAAAAACTTTTTTGACTTTTTTTTAAAATGCGTCCTTTTTTTTTTTTTTTTTTTTCTTAAAATAAAGTTTAGATATTTTCCTTGAACACCTACTTGGTCGCTTAGTGGGATGCGAGTGGGATATCTATCAAAATAAATATTTTGTAACTCAAAACATAAAATTTTTGACTTTTTTTGCAAAATCAAAAACTTTGTTGACTTTTTTTTTTCAAAATGGACCCTTTTTTAATCTTTTTTTTTTAGGTCAAACAAAAGCTTAGATATTATCCTTGAAGACCCTTTTGGTCGCTTAGTGGGATGCGAGTGGGATATCTATCAAAATAAATATTTTTTAACTCAAGACTTACAATTTTTGACTTTTTTTTTTGCAAATTCGAATTTTTTTTCAAAATGGGCCCTTTTTTAAAATTTTTTTTGTAGTCAAAAGAAAGCTTAGGTCCATTCCTTTAAGATATTTTTAGTCCCTTAGTGGGATGCAAGTGGGATATCTATCAAAATAAATATTTTGTAACGCAAGACATACAATTTTTTAATTTTTTTTTGCAAAATCAAAATTTTTTTCCAATATGGGCCCTTTTTTAATTTTTTTTTTTGCTCAAAAGAAAGCCTAGGTCCATTCCTTTAAGATATTTTTAGTCCCTTAGTGGGATGCGAGTGGGATATCTATCAAAATAAATATTTTGTAACAATTTTTTAATTTTTTTTTGCAAAATCGAAATTTTTTTCCAATATGGGACTTTTTTTTAAAAATTTTTTTTGCTCAAAAGAAAGCTTAGGTCTTTTCCTTTAAGACCTATTTTGTCACTTAGGAAGATGTGAGTAGGATATCTATTAAAATAAAAATGTTGTAACTCAAGACATTAAATTATGGACTTTTTTTTTGCAAATTCGAATTTTTTTTCAAAATGGGCCCTTTTTTAAAATTTTTTTTTTAGTCAAAAGAAAGCTTAGGTCCATTCCTTTAAGATATTTTAGGTCCCTTAGTGGGATACGAGTGGGATATCTATCAAAATAAATATTTTGTAACTCAAGATATACAATTTTTGATTTTTTGGCAAAATCAAAAACTTTTTTGACTTTTTTTTAAAATGGGCCCTTTTTGTAATTTTTTTTTTTTGCTATAAAGAAAGCTTAGGCCTATTCCTTTAAGATGGTTTTGATCGCTTAGTGGGATGCGAGTGGGATATATATCAAAATAAATGTTTTGTAACTCAAGACATACAATTTTTGTGTTAAAACATTTATTTTGATAGATATCCCACTCGCATCCCACTAAGGGACTAAAAATATCTTAAAGGAATGGACCTAGGCTTTCTTTTGAGAAAAAAAAAATTAAAAAAGGGCCCATATTGGAAAAAAATTTTGATTTTGCAAAAAAAAATTAAAAAATTGTATGTCTTGCGTTACAAAATATTTATTTTGATAGATATCCCACTCGCATCCCACTAAGGGACTAAAAATATCTTAAAGGAATGGACCTAAGCTTTCTTTTGACTACAAAAAAAATTTTAAAAAAAGGGCCCATTTGGAAAAAAAATCGTATTTGCAAAAACAAAAGTCAAAAATTGTAAGTCTTGAGTTAAAAAATATTTATTTTGATAGATATCCCACTCGCATCCCACTAAGCGACCAAAAGGGTCTTCAAGGATAATATCTAAGCTTTTGTTTGACCTAAAAAAAAAGATTAAAAAAGGGTCCATTTTGAAAAAAAAAAGTCAACAAAGTTTTTGATTTTGCAAAAAAAGTCAAAAATTTTATGTTTTGAGTTACAAAATATTTATTTTGATAGATATCCCACTCGCATCCCACTAAGCGACCAAGTAGGTGTTCAAGGAAAATATCTAAACTTTATTTTAAGAAAAAAAAAAAAAAAAAAAAGGACGCATTTTAAAAAAAAGTCAAAAAAGTTTTTGATTTCGGAAAAAAAATATTAAAAATTTTTTATTTTTTTTTTTAAATATTTTTTTTCGAAAGATCGAAGAAATAGCTATCTATACTATTTGGGACACATTTTGCTAAGAACAATAGGTAATAAGTTACATGGATAAGAAAAAACCCCTGTTTGACCAAATTGTCAAAATTTTACCCCCTATAACTCAGAGAGTTCTCGACCGATGTTGAAAAATTGTGTCTGAGTTACTATCCAATAGAGCTAACCTTGGTGCAAATTTCATCCCGATCGGAAGACATCGATTTCAAAAGTTGGTTCACTTGACATGAAATGCCCCATGTATATAATTATTTTTCGTATACATACGGAACTTTGACTAGGATTTTAACTGTTGGCGCCTCACGGTGGCTCAGATCTCTGTTTCATCGGCCAAAAGTCTAACTTTTTGTTAACTCCGATTTCAAAAATGTTTTTTTTGTTATGTTGGAAGGATAATAGTCTTTAAGAACTGATGTGATTTGTCACTGTACCGTTTATACCTGATGTGTTATAAATTTTTTTTCTCAGGTACTATATTTTAGACAAATTTGAATTTCAGTGAAATAAAAGTGCTTAGGGTCAAAAGGGGTTACTACCAGGAATGAAATTACTCCCAAATTTTTTTTTCTATTTTTATTTTATCTGTTCATATGACTGACACAAAGTACAAGTCGCAAAATTGGAGATATTGCAATAAAATTTGGTACATACATTTTAAAGGCCTGCACAAGACAACATTTTGTAGAAAAATGTCTTACTTCAAAATTTGATGCTTTGTTTTGTTGTGTCGACGCGCACATCATGTTGTTCAATGTCAACGCGCCGCGAAAACCATGTTGTGCCATGTCATGTCTATAACTATTGATGATGCTGTTGTTATGTGTGGTAGCTTGAATTGAATTGATGTTAACAAGTGTCGCATTGTTAGGCAGAATAAAATTGCATAGCAGAATGAAATTGTACATAACTGCTGAACTGTGAAAATCTGAGAACTATTATTATTTAGCATTATATATTTTTTTTAAATATTTAGAACAAATAATATAAGGATTTTTAAAAAATATAAATAATAAAGTGTAACACAGGAAAAAGAAATTCATAATTGGAATGAATTTTTTAATAAATATTATTAATTGAACATGAATTTTTTTCCAAACTTTTTTCATTCAGAATAAGAACATGTTCATAAATATTATTAATTTGTACATGAAGGAAATTTTTACTTTTTTTTACACAAATTTGTTGCTATTTTATAATAAATTGCATTATGTAGTTCAAATATTTTTGTATAATATCCCAATATTGGCCAATATTTCTAAATGTATAGAAAAGTCTGAAACGTATACATATTTTCTCATTGTATAGCTGAAAATCATAAAAAAATTAAATATTTTCCAAGAAAAATTTCAAACATTTTTGAATAACATAAAAATATACTAGAAAATTTAAATAATTTTGTTCAACTTCTAGATTTTATTTGAAAACAAAAAATAGGAAAAAAAAATTCTGTGAAGTTACGCAATAAATGCCCTATACTATTTCTTCAAATCGTTGGGCAGTTGCTTTTGTTCCATTGGATCATTTTCGTAGATTTATATTTTTGTAGCAATTATGCCGCGAACGATTCAGAGTCACTTCATTAAATTTAAACACGTTTTTACAACGAGTATAATAAACACGTTTTTACAACGAGTATAATAAACACGTTTGTCTTTAATATCATTAAATATATTATAAACTTCACCGTTAAGAATTTATACATTAATTTAATTTTCTTTAATTAAACACCGTCTAATAGGCCAATTGGCTTTGTTCATGAAGTTTTATTTTATTTAGCAATGTAATTATTAAATGTCCCGTTAATAATATTCGAGCGGTTGTACCTAAGTCAGGTAGTATTTAAAATATGTATGTGAAACACATTACATTTTTAATTCCATGAAAATTATTGGCATTTTATGGCTTATATTCCACGTATTCCTTTTTAAGTAATAATATAACAGGTAATATTACTAAATATTGTAAAATTTTCCAAAACAACATTGAAAAACCCATTGGTGTACTTTCGTATTTTTATTTTGACCTACTATATAATATAAATATATAGATTTTTTCTTATTGCACACAATAAATACTACAAGTGAATTGAAATCATCTCATACAAAAAAGGCCTCATACATGATTTAAATGACTTGAAATTATTTTCCATGTCATCCATGCATCTGTTAATTTTTTTAATGTTGTGTGTGTTATGATGTTGTTAAAATGATGCTGCGTTTGTTTTTTGTTTTGATATACATTGCCTTTGCGTGTTGCTGTTAAGAAGGTAAAAGAACATAACGTGACATGACAAAAGCATCATGTGGCAATTGTCTTCGTGTTAAACAATGCAGCTTGTGCAGGTGTTTAATACATTTGTTTCAGCCCGAGGACGAAGCCTATTGAAAATGACTGAAACGGTCCATTATTTCACCTAGCAGCCATACAAATGTTCCCCTGAAGTTATACTTTATCGGTCGTAAATGGTTAATTTATATACAGTGAACACCGCCTAACGTGAACAAGCTTTTGTTTACATTGACTACTCTGTAACCTGAACAAACTCAGAAAGCTCTATAACGTGAACAATTTGTTCTCACTGCATTTGTTTTCTAATCTGACTGAAATACATACATTAAATTCGACTTTTAAAGTTAAAAAAAATGTGTTTGTATCCTCCAAATTATTTTTTTTTGTATGACAGCGAATGAGTAATTTAATTTGCTATGTAATTTTTTTTCAATGTATATTTTCTCGTGATCTCGTTTTGTTTTCTAATGCATTTTAATCAATAATTTTTGTTTTATATTTTAATAATGAAAATAATAATAAAAGAATTTCACGTAAATTTTATATTTTTTCAATGAAATTGGATAATCGCTAATGTGAACAATTTCATTAACATGAACTGCCTTGGTTTTAATTAATTCACGTTACCGCGAGTGTACTGTATGTATCTACACAAATTTTTCTCCAAATAAGTTTTATATAAACTGAATTAATGTCACCTAATTGTATGATGTCGGCTCCCATATAAGGCCCACTTTCAAAAATCACTTTAACGAGCATAAATTGTAGAGGCGCTTGTAGTCGTATAAATTTATTTATAGAGAAAAATTTTTAATGAGTTTTTACAATTTGTAAATAAATTTTTTTTTGTATAAAAGTTCACTTTTTCTCAGAAAATTTTGCTAAAATGATTGCAGACCCAAAGTCAATTTCAAAAAGAATTTCTCACACTTATGACCCTTGTTAAGCGAGATTTATTTTCAAATGAAACAATATTTTTAAATAAAAATAATGTTATTAACATTATAATGACTAATGAAATACAAATCTGTGTTTGTTCATGCATTTATGTGTGGATAATGCAGTAACGAGTATTTGGAGTGAAGTTAGGGGTTAATGTTTATGCGAATCTTATGTATGTATTTGTGGTAACATTATTTTTCCAGGATTTCAGGAATTTTTTTGAGGTATATATAGGCTAACGCCGTTAAAATTTGTCTTTTCCTTTTAATCATCACCTGGCGTGTATAAGTGTGTGTTACACATAAAAGTGCTAAATTTTTCAAATAAAGTTTATTTTTTTTTTTACCGGCGCAACGTTGTTTCTTGTAAGTAAATTATACTGTCTATTTCTGTTTGCTAAATACAAAGCTATCAGGGTTTTATTAGATAAACAATATTTTTTTGGTTTCGCACACATTTTGTTTAACAAAATGTGTATAAAACCTTTGATAATCTCTAGATTCTATTATGAGCAAGAAAAGATTTCTCTACCTAAAGATATTTTTTTCACCTAATTAGGTATAATTTTCAACATCAGAAACTACATAAACCAAAAAGGAAAAGAAATCTGTTTTATTGGCTCTAACGTAGTTGATTGGTAGCAAAAGGTAATGTCAGCCAAAGAAAAGCCAACATTCATACTAAAATCTAAATTAAAACTTAACCACAAAAACTGAATTTTGATCCCTTAGACTTCGGTGTCATTTATTGGCGTAATTTCTGTGCCTTGGAGACCACAAAGCCAGCAGCTCGATTTTTTTTGGCCCACCAACGTTAATCTCGGACGGGATAATTACACAAGAGTACACTGAAAATAGTATAAATCTCTGAGTAAAAGTTTTCCCAGAAGAATCACAAAATCTGTATGCTTAAACAAAATTTCCACATCAAGAAAACAAGAAAAAAAAAACGTAAAGAAAAATTTATTTAATTGTGAAAAATTTACAAAGAAATTAAAAATTGCAAAAAGTGAAAATTTTTAATTAAATAATAATAAAGAACCTTAAACTACATAAAGACAGTGCCAGAACTTTTAAGTGATTGTTGTGAAGAACATTGAAATATTAGTTATCTAAAAAGAAAAAGAAATAAAATCGCAAATTATAAAAATAACAATATATTAAATAGTTACTTGCGTTATTTCCCCGAAAACGGCAAAAGTACCACAAAATCCATATTTGCGACGGGCTTAAGACAATTTTTTTAACTTTGAATTCATTTTTTTTAAATATTTAAGTAAAAGTGATATAATTTGTCTATTTTGTTTCTATATTTTTAATGTTTACACTGTAAATGCAAAAATCACGATCAAAATTTAAGAAAAACAAAGTGCCAAAACAAAATTAAAAGAAGAAAATAAGAACAATATTGTTTAAATGATCTAAATTCTATAAATAAATATAAAAAGAGAGGCTTTATAAATGATATCGTAAGTTTCAACTGAGATAAGTGAGCAAAAACAATCGTTGTCAGTTATAACAGTACAGTGCGGGTAAATAAAATAAGGGTGACATAAAAAAATAGAAAAAAATTAGAGAAACGAATTTTATTTGTATAAAATTACATACGATAAATCATTTTTTTATTTAATAACGATTAAAATTTAAATATATATAAAAAAAAATCCCTTTTAAATCCTATTATCCCTAATCCCGATTCCTCACCACTACATCCTGAAAGATCTTTCATCGTTGGAGTTCCAGTGTACCCATACCTATGTAAGTGATTCGTTTTTTTTTTTATTTCCTAAATTATCTAAATACCTAAAAGATAACAAAGTTATAATAATGAAAAACATTTGTGTTGGTGGCTCTGCTAACAACATTTTGTATATATGTTAAAAATTAATTATGTTAACTTTGTTCCTTTAATTCCTAAAATTCCCTTTTCCTTTCCCCCCTATAAAAAAAATAATATCATAATCAGTTGGGAAATAAAAAAACCATTAAAATAAGTGCAAACATAAATGAAAATATTAAGAATTAATTCAAATATTAATAAAAACGTTTTTAATTATTTTATTCATAAATCAAAACAAGTTTTGCTAAAAATAAACTCATTTTGATTGGTCAATATGAATTCGCCGCAATTTGTCAAACTCACCACAGTCTATTTTTAGACCACAACGTTGCATTTTTTTTCATTTATTTGCTTGCACTAATTTTCATTGTTTTAAATTTTAATCAAAACGTTATTATATTAATAATTTAAAATAAAAGTAAAATTATGATTAATTTAATATGTAGATCTAATACTCGATTAAAATTTTAATGTTTTTTTTTTGTTTAAAAAGTGCGCTATTGTTAAATAATTTGTACTTTATATTCGGAATTTTGACACAGTGAAATTTAGTTGTCCGGGTTCGAATCTTAGCGGAGGAAAATTTTTTTTTCTATTTTTTTATTTTTTTTATTGAATATTTAATATATAATATTGGATATTGGATTTTTTTTTATTTGAATTAATTATTAAGGAAAAGAATAAATCAAATATAATAACAAAAAAAAAGAACATCCAATACCCGTATGTTTATCGGTGTTGAAACATTTGTTGACCGGGTTCAATACCTACTGGAGGCAAAGTAATTTTCTAATTATTTTTTTTTTGTATTTTTTGTGATTATTTTATTTATATTTTCTTTTATTTTTGGTTTTAATAGAAAAATATTAGGGCAACAGAATTAGACGCCTAAAAATACATTTTTCGTGATTTTTGCATATATCTTTTCATATTTTTGTTATAATGAGCTCAAGAATAAGTTTTGTAGTAAGCTAGATTTAATTTATTGTTGGCATAAAAATAATGCTTAATCTAATTTCTATTTTTATTAATAAATATTGTTAAAAAGATGAACTAAATTCTCTAATTGTTTGATTCCAAAGGCTACTGATGGTGTAGGTAATGCAGTCTGGGATCATGTATAATATTCACGGCAAAAATTACATGATCATGGTTGGGAGGGGATTTATGTTGTGACAACAACAATCACAACTTGGTCAATATTGATTGTAGGATATCGATATAAATTTAAATTTTCTTATTTTTACTCTCTTTTCTAATATTACTAGCATGCACATCAAAATTATCGAATTTGTAGTTTTGTCTTCTAACAAAGGGGTCTAAGAGGCTGAGAATCCACCCAATTGCCGACGAGAAATTAGCCGGAAACAAGTTGCATGCTATCGCTTTTAACCTCCTCAAAAGAAAAGAATATTATTGATTTTTACAAAACGTTACATGCTACAGATAGATAATTTTTGGCGCCCAACGTGGGGCCCACACTATAGAATTTTACCATTTAGAAAATCATTTGAATTTTATTCAAATTAGTGTGTGTGGCTCTATTTCTATTTTTTTTCTTTTATTTTTCGTTTTTCTTAATTTTGCTATTATGCATTGAGATGTGGGAATTAACAGTCTTATTGATGTAGATGTTAACCAACATTTTCAAAATGCATAAACAACATTTTCATAATGTGAGTTTATGATTTAATCACTGAAATATTAACCCTTTCTGGAATTGATGTAGTTTGTTTAATACTAAACGCATACCGTTAGGGAAGATTTTTCCTTGGTTTAATCCCTACTTTCTTTTTGTTTCTGTTATTTTTGGGATTGGAATGACTATTTGCCTCAATTCAAGGAAGTGCCAACCAAAAGTTATGTTCCTATATATTAGACTTTTCTTTTTTTTACTAGTTTTAAAATCTATTCATTTTTCTATATTTTTGTTGACAAATTTACCTATATAACAGTATGTCAGGGAATCAAACATTAATTTAATGATATTTATTCTGCTTCGAATTGTTTTAATTAAAATTTTTGCAATTTTGTACATTTAAACGTTGTTTTTTTAAATTCGTTTACATTTTTTTTGAAAAAAAAAAAAAAAAAAAAAAAAAAATTCTGAATAAAAATTTATTTATTTTTTTAGAATATCATAATGGGCAGTAAGGTCCCTGAAAAATCAGAAAAGATTTGTGAAGTTTGTAATGGTTATATTTTACGATCGCATGAAATTTTAATATTGTGGACTTGTAGACATATTTTTCACCTTATGTGCATAGACACATACTTTGATATGTTCCGAGAATGTCCTCAATGTAAGAGAGAAGAAAAGCAAATGCCGAAAGAGAAATTCTAATTTCTTTTGATCTATACATATACATATTTTTTATACTTTTTTTTTGTTTAATAAACTATTTTTTTAAATTAATTTAATAATTTTTTCTTATTTGTTAGTGATTAATTTTTAAATTCTAGTCTCTAGAAAAGGGAAATTTTAGATTTTCTTGGATTTTAATCTTAATTATTTTTTTGGTTAATACAAGTTTTTATAATAATAGTTTATCACAATGACTTCTAGAGAACCAAATGATTTGATTACTGGTGATACAGGTACCAATCTACTTAATTGTGCCATATGTAATCACGTTATTAGTGATGCAATTTATTTATACAACTCACCTTGTGGACACCCCCTTCATAAATCTTGCTATCAGAAAAATGTAAAAACTAGACCTAATTGTCCTATTTGTGGTAATAGACTTACAGTATCAACACCAAGTTCTAAAAGTATTATACCTCCACCAATGACAACTAGATCTCAAGTTCAAAAAGCTATTAGTTATGATGTAAATAGATCGATCGGCATATCATCTCCACCGTCCGATCCTAATGGCGAAGCAACACAGCAACAACGAATGTCTTTGTCTGGTAGTTCCCCACAAGATCAACGTGATCACCTCCGGAATATGGTAACTGCTGCTGTTGGCGCACAACAGGCAGAAATGCTTACCAGCCTGAGTCAGACATTGACCAGGCTAATCGAAACCAAAATAGAGGCAGGTTTTCGTAGGTTACAGTTAAATACACAACCTTCTACCATTAACGATAGGAATTCCCAGCCACAAGAAAGATCAACGTCGCCAGTTGTGAACCATTCACCAGTAGATCAGCAAAGTCTTGAAGGCTTACTGGGGTTAACATCAGCTCATTTTAATACCCATTCCAATAGAGAAGGTGACGTTCA
Source organism: Calliphora vicina (assembly GCF_958450345.1). Classification (NCBI taxonomy): domain Eukaryota; kingdom Metazoa; phylum Arthropoda; class Insecta; order Diptera; family Calliphoridae; genus Calliphora; species Calliphora vicina. Next base: position 67,481,184 of record NC_088780.1, on the reverse strand, counting down.
TAACGTATCCAATATGTCCTCGTTTAGACCTGATAAAATAGGGCACATTATACATAATTGGAAAATACGATTTTCAGGAGACTCGCGTGGTATGTCAGTCGATAGTTTTCTTTACCGAGTAGAGGCCTTAACAAACCAAACTCTTAACGGGAATTTCGATTTACTATGTGATCATATCTCTACTTTGTTCGATTCCAAAGCCAATGATTGGTTTTGGAGATATCACCAATCGGTATCATTGATTAAATGGCCACAATTATGTTCAGCTTTACGCAAACAATATAAAGATTCAAGAACTGATATAGATTTGCGTGAGATGATCAGAGATAGAAAGCAAAAATACAATGAAAGTTTCGATGCATTCTATGAGGCTGTCATTGATATCTCTGACAGGTTAGCAGAACCATTAAGTGAAAGAATTTTAGTAGAAATATTAAGACGTAATTTGTTACCTGAGATTCAACACGAAATTCTAAATTTGAAAATTACTTCAGTATCTGAACTTCGTGATATTTGTCGTCGCAGAGAATTCTTCTTGCAAGATATGGGTAGAAAGCAAAATTTTCCGAAAAGTTTGCCAGGTGTTAAAAGGCAAATTCATGAACTTGATGAGGCTATACTTCCTAACGGTGAGGATGTTTCTGCAATTCACTAGTCTGTTGGAACTGTCGAAAATCAGGACACCGTTACCAAGATTGTTTGGAAGATAGACAAGTGTTTTGTTATGGTTGTGGCTTGGCCAATGTATATAAACCTAAATGCGCACAATGTAATAGCCAGAGTGCACCGACCAGTGCACGCAGACGGAACCAATCAACCAGTACCGACTAGAAACCGAATTGTACGATACTTTAAATACCCCTGATTTATCTAAAAATGAAACCAAAACAGTTTCACAACAACCTGCTATTTCCATTAACACTACTGTCGGTGCATCATTTAATTCTGATAATGATAACCACACTAAACTTTTAAGGAACACTAATGTTAAAATTGCTTCATCTCAAAACTCCACTCGTGAGGGCAAAGTGTGGTCATCTACACCACCCACTTACTTGAAACCATTTCATATTAGATTAGCAGAATACAATGCGAAACGGGCAGAAATATTTAATGAACCTATAACCAGTTTGAAACAAAAGCGTTCAACTGAACGTATACGCAATTATTGGAGGAATGTTAAGTATTCGCGTCGTAGTCTGTTAAGCACCATTTATGATAAACCAAATGACATTAGGCCGTACGCTGAGGTACAACTATTTGGCAAGACTGTTTCTGGGTTGTTGGACACAGGAGCCTCAGTGAGCTGTTTAGGTGCACAGGCTGCTAAAGAATTTTTAGAGACTAAAATTAATTTCAAACATATTAAGTCCGTAGTTAAAACTGCAGATGGTCAGTCACAAGACGTGGTTTTCGTGGTGATACAAAGGATATAATTTTATACATAATTCCAAATTTATCCCAAAACTTATACCTCGGTATTGACTTCTGGAGACTGTATGATTTGTTACCTAATGCTTTCATATCCGGCATCAAATCAGCTTTTTCTTTAGAAACAATAATTGAGTCACCTGAACGAAAGATTTTAAATGACACACAAGAAAAGCAATTACGAATAGTAATAAATTCATTTCCATCATTTGCTAAAGAGGGTCTAGGAAGAACAAATACAATTTCGCATGTCATTGAAGTAGGTAATGCTACACCCATTAAGCAACGTCATTTTCCAGTTTCTCCAGCAATTGAAAAATTAATTTATGCGGAGCTAGATCGAATGTTGGAGATGGACGTAATTGAAGAATCAGATAGTGCGTGGTCTTCACCTATTGTGTTAGTACGTAAACCCGGGAAAGTTAGGTTATGCCTTGATAGCAGGAAGGTCAACTCAGTAACTCTGAAGGATGCGTACCCACTGCCTATAATAGATGGTATCTTATCAAGATTACCTAAAGCCGAGTATATTACTAGTCTTGATTTGAAGGATGCTTTCTGGCAAATACCTCTCGATAAATCATCGAAAGATAAGACGGCATTCACCGTTCCTGGTCGCCCCTTGTACCATTACAAGGTTATGCCTTTTGGCCTTTGTAATGCGCCCCAGACTATGTCAAGGCTAATGGACAAGGTGGTACCAGCGGAATTGCGATCGGAAGTGTACGTCTATCTGGATGATTTGTTGATTGTGTCTGACACATTTGAGAGGCATTTGCATGTGCTACGAGAAGTGGCTCGTCAATTTCGTGCAACTGGACTGACTTTGAATGTTGAAAAGTCAAAATTCTGCGTTCGTGAAGTCCATTATCTAGGCCATATAGTTGGGGACGGGGTGATTCGTACAGATCCTGCGAAAATTTCGGCTATAATAGATTTCCCACAACCAAGATCTGTCAAACAACTTAGAAGATTTCTGGGTATGTCTGTCTGGTATCGGAAGTTTATCCGGAACTATGCAACTATAACTGCACCTTTAACAGAGTTGTTAAAGTCAAATCGTAAATTTATTTGGAGTGAGTTAGCTGATCAGTCTTTTGAAGAGTTAAAGACCATCTTGACAACTACCCCAGTGTTGCATAGCCCTGATTTTGCAAAACCTTTTTATATACATTGTGATGCAAGCAGCACTGGAATAGGAAGTGTATTGGTTCAAAAAACTGCGGAGGGTGAAGAGGTTCCAATCGCCTTCATGTCGAAGAAACTCAACCAAGCCCAACGTAACTACTCGGTAACCGAACAAGAATGCTTAGCAGCAATGCTAAGTATAAAAAAATTCAGAGCTTACGTGGAAGGGCATGAGTTCACTGTCATCACCGACCATGCGTCGCTGAAGTGGCTTATGTCCCAAACTGACTTAAGTTCTCGGTTGGCAAGGTGGGCCTTAAAACTCCAAGGATTCAGTTTTAAAATAGAACATCGCAAAGGCAGTCGCAATATAGTTCCGGATACGTTTTCGAGGGCCAACACAGAAGATCTGTCCGAAATCAAAGATTTAGAATTGTGCGTTTTAGAAGATACTGGAGTTTTCGTAGATTTAAATTCTGAATATTTCCAAGGGACAGATTATAAGGGACTACTGGACAGAGTAAGGGCTAATATAGATAAAACTCCTGATTTAAAGATAATAGACGGTTACTTATATAGAAGAATGGAGCACTGTTCTGGAGAAAAAGTTCAAGACGATCTCGCTTGGAAGCTATGGTTACCCAGAGAGTTAATAAGAGAGGTTCTTCAAAAGGCTCATGATAGTCATCTCTCTGCACACGGCGGTATTACGAAAACACTAGAACGTATTCGAAGGTTTTACTTTTGGCCGAATCTACTAAATGATGTTAGAGATTACATTAACAATTGCGATACGTGCAAGGGTACTAAACATCCAAATTTTATCATGCGACCTCCAATGGGTAAAACATCTGAAACTCACAGGTTCTTCCAAAAACTCTATATAGACTTTTTAGGTCCCTATCCCCGTTCAAAAACTGGGAATGTAGGTATTTTCATAGTAATGGATCACTTTTCCAAATTTTGTTTTTTAAAACCAATAAAGAAATTTACAGCTGATATTGTAATTAATTATCTGGAACAAGAGTTTTTCCATACTTTTGGCACTTCAGAAGTTATAGTATCTGATAATGGCTCACAATTTAAATCAAATCAATTCAACAAATTATTACAAAATTACGGCATTAACCATGTTTATACGGCAATATATTCGCCCCAATCCAATGCTTCTGAGCGCGTAAATCGCTCAGTATTATCTGCGATAAGGGCGTACATAAAACATGACCAAACTAATTGGGATGAATACCTCAGTAGTATCAGTTGTGCTTTACGTTCGGCTGTACATGCCTCTATAGGTACTTCACCTTATTATATGGCTTTTGGACAACATATGATTAACAATGGCAAATCGTATGAATTGCTTCGTAAATTGGAAATGTTGGAGGACAGATCTGTTAACTTTAATCGTGAGGATACATTTGATTTAATTCGGGCTAGAGCTGTCAAAAATATGGTCAAGCAACAACAACGCAATGAAAAAATTTACAATTTACGTTCAAAAGAGGTTAATTACACTGTCGGACAAGAGGTATATAGAAGAAATTTCAAACAAAGTAATTTTGAAAAGGGATTCAATGCTAAATTGGCTCCACCATTTGTAAAGGCAAGAATAAGGAAGAAAACTGGTACCTGTTACTACGAGTTAGAGGACCTTACTGGACGATTGGTTGGTGTTTACCATGCAAAGGACATACGTCAGTGAGCGTTAACTCTTATTTCCATTGATTTTTTTTATTTTTTTTTTTATGATGTTATTTTTTTTTATCTCCTACAATCGGTATCATATTTGTCGTGTTACCACCCCAAATCTGATTTTGGCAGGGGGTAATGTAGAGGCGCTTGTAGTCGTATAAATTTATTTATAGAGAAAAATTTTTAATGAGTTTTTACAATTTGTAAATAAATTTTTTTTTGTATAAAAGTTTACTTTTTCTCAGAAAATTTTGCTAAAATGATTGCAGACCCAAAGTCAATTTCAAAAAGAATTTCTCACACTTATGACCCTTGTTAAGCGAGATTTATTTTCAAATGAAACAATATTTTTAAATAAAAATAATGTTATTAACATTATAATGACTAATGAAATACAAATCTGTGTTTGTTCATGCATTTATGTGTGGATAATGCAGTAACGAGTATTTGGAGTGAAGTTAGGGGTTAATGTTTATGCGAATCTTATGTATGTATTTGTGGTAACATTATTTTTCCAGGATTTCAGGAATTTTTTTGAGGTATATATAGGCTAACGCCGTTAAAATTTGTCTTTTCCTTTTAATCATCACCTGGCGTGTATAAGTGTGTGTTACACATAAAAGTGCTAAATTTTTCAAATAAAGTTTATTTTTTTTTTACCGGCGCAACGTTGTTTCTTGTAAGTAAATTATACTGTCTATTTCTGTTTGCTAAATACAAAGCTATCAGGGTTTTATTAGATAAACAATATTTTTTTGGTTTCGCACACATTTTGTTTAACAAAATGTGTATAAAACCTTTGATAATCTCTAGATTCTATTATGAGCAAGAAAAGATTTCTCTACCTAAAGATATTTTTTTCACCTAATTAGGTATAATTTTCAACATCAGAAACTACATAAACCAAAAAGGAAAAGAAATCTGTTTTATTGGCTCTAACGTAGTTGATTGGTAGCAAAAGGTAATGTCAGCCAAAGAAAAGCCAACATTCATACTAAAATCTAAATTAAAACTTAACCACAAAAACTGAATTTTGATCCCTTAGACTTCGGTGTCATTTATTGGCGTAATTTCTGTGCCTTGGAGACCACAAAGCCAGCAGCTCGATTTTTTTTGGCCCACCAACGTTAATCTCGGACGGGATAATTACACAAGAGTACACTGAAAATAGTATAAATCTGTGAGTAAAAGTTTTCCCAGAAGAATCACAAAATCTGTATGCTTAAACAAAATTTCCACATCAAGAAAACAAGAAAAAAAAAACGTAAAGAAAAATTTATTTAATTGTGAAAAATTTACAAAGAAATTAAAAATTGCAAAAAGTGAAAATTTTTAATTAAATAATAATAAAGAACCTTAAACTACATAAAGACAGTGCCAGAACTTTTAAGTGATTGTTGTGAAGAACATTGAAATATTAGTTATCTAAAAAGAAAAAGAAATAAAATCGCAAATTATAAAAATAACAATATATTAAATAGTTACTTGCGTTATTTCCCCGAAAACGGCAAAAGTACCACAAAATCCATATTTGCGACGGGCTTAAGACAATTTTTTTAACTTTGAATTCATTTTTTTTAAATATTTAAGTAAAAGTGATATAATTTGTCTATTTTGTTTCTATATTTTTAATGTTTACACTGTAAATGCAAAAATCACGATCAAAATTTAAGAAAATAATTGAAAATAAACGTCAAAAAAAAAAAAAAAATAAAAAAAAACTGTCAATTTAGTGCCAAAACAAAATTAAAAGAAGAAAATAAGAACAATATTGTTTAAATGATCTAAATTCTATAAATAAATATAAAAAGAGAGGCTTTATAAATGATATCGTAAGTTTCAACTGAGATAAGTGAGCAAAAACAATCGTTGTCAGTTATAACAGTACAGTGCGGGTAAATAAAATAAGGGTGACATAAAAAAATAGAAAAAAATTAGAGAAACGAATTTTATTTGTATAAAATTACATACGATAAATCATTTTTTTATTTAATAACGATTAAAATTTAAATATATATAAAAAAAAATCCCTTTTAAATCCTATTATCCCTAATCCCGATTCCTCACCACTACATCCTGAAAGATCTTTCATCGTTGGAGTTCCAGTGTACCCATACCTATGTAAGTGATTCGTTTTTTTTTATTTCCTAAATTATCTAAATACCTAAAAGATAACAAAGTTATAATAATGAAAAACATTTGTGTTGGTGGCTCTGCTAACAACATTTTGTATATATGTTAAAAATTAATTATGTTAACTTTGTTCCTTTAATTCCTAAAATTCCCGTTTCCTTTCCCGTACGCTGAGGTACAACTATTTGGCAAGACTGTTTCTGGGTTGTTGGACACAGGAGCCTCAGTGAGCTGTTTAGGTGCACAGGCTGCTAAAGAATTTTTAGAGACTAAAATTAATTTCAAACATATTAAGTCCGTAGTTAAAACTGCAGATGGTCAGTCACAAGACGTGGTTTTCGTGGTGATACAAAGGATATAATTTTATACATAATTCCAAATTTATCCCAAAACTTATACCTCGGTATTGACTTCTGGAGACTGTATGATTTGTTACCTAATGCTTTCATATCCGGCATCAAATCAGCTTTTTCTTTAGAAACAATAATTGAGTCACCTGAACGAAAGATTTTAAATGACACACAAGAAAAGCAATTACGAATAGTAATAAATTCATTTCCATCATTTGCTAAAGAGGGTCTAGGAAGAACAAATACAATTTCGCATGTCATTGAAGTAGGTAATGCTACACCCATTAAGCAACGTCATTTTCCAGTTTCTCCAGCAATTGAAAAATTAATTTATGCGGAGCTAGATCGAATGTTGGAGATGGACGTAATTGAAGAATCAGATAGTGCGTGGTCTTCACCTATTGTGTTAGTACGTAAACCCGGGAAAGTTAGGTTATGCCTTGATAGCAGGAAGGTCAACTCAGTAACTCTGAAGGATGCGTACCCACTGCCTATAATAGATGGTATCTTATCAAGATTACCTAAAGCCGAGTATATTACTAGTCTTGATTTGAAGGATGCTTTCTGGCAAATACCTCTCGATAAATCATCGAAAGATAAGACGGCATTCACCGTTCCTGGTCGCCCCTTGTACCATTACAAGGTTATGCCTTTTGGCCTTTGTAATGCGCCCCAGACTATGTCAAGGCTAATGGACAAGGTGGTACCAGCGGAATTGCGATCGGAAGTGTACGTCTATCTGGATGATTTGTTGATTGTGTCTGACACATTTGAGAGGCATTTGCATGTGCTACGAGAAGTGGCTCGTCAATTTCGTGCAACTGGACTGACTTTGAATGTTGAAAAGTCAAAATTCTGCGTTCGTGAAGTCCATTATCTAGGCCATATAGTTGGGGACGGGGTGATTCGTACAGATCCTGCGAAAATTTCGGCTATAATAGATTTCCCACAACCAAGATCTGTCAAACAACTTAGAAGATTTCTGGGTATGTCTGTCTGGTATCGGAAGTTTATCCGGAACTATGCAACTATAACTGCACCTTTAACAGAGTTGTTAAAGTCAAATCGTAAATTTATTTGGAGTGAGTTAGCTGATCAGTCTTTTGAAGAGTTAAAGACCATCTTGACAACTACCCCAGTGTTGCATAGCCCTGATTTTGCAAAACCTTTTTATATACATTGTGATGCAAGCAGCACTGGAATAGGAAGTGTATTGGTTCAAAAAACTGCGGAGGGTGAAGAGGTTCCAATCGCCTTCATGTCGAAGAAACTCAACCAAGCCCAACGTAACTACTCGGTAACCGAACAAGAATGCTTAGCAGCAATGCTAAGTATAAAAAAATTCAGAGCTTACGTGGAAGGGCATGAGTTCACTGTCATCACCGACCATGCGTCGCTGAAGTGGCTTATGTCCCAAACTGACTTAAGTTCTCGGTTGGCAAGGTGGGCCTTAAAACTCCAAGGATTCAGTTTTAAAATAGAACATCGCAAAGGCAGTCGCAATATAGTTCCGGATACGTTTTCGAGGGCCAACACAGAAGATCTGTCCGAAATCAAAGATTTAGAATTGTGCGTTTTAGAAGATACTGGAGTTTTCGTAGATTTAAATTCTGAATATTTCCAAGGGACAGATTATAAGGGACTACTGGACAGAGTAAGGGCTAATATAGATAAAACTCCTGATTTAAAGATAATAGACGGTTACTTATATAGAAGAATGGAGCACTGTTCTGGAGAAAAAGTTCAAGACGATCTCGCTTGGAAGCTATGGTTACCCAGAGAGTTAATAAGAGAGGTTCTTCAAAAGGCTCATGATAGTCATCTCTCTGCACACGGCGGTATTACGAAAACACTAGAACGTATTCGAAGGTTTTACTTTTGGCCGAATCTACTAAATGATGTTAGAGATTACATTAACAATTGCGATACGTGCAAGGGTACTAAACATCCAAATTTTATCATGCGACCTCCAATGGGTAAAACATCTGAAACTCACAGGTTCTTCCAAAAACTCTATATAGACTTTTTAGGTCCCTATCCCCGTTCAAAAACTGGGAATGTAGGTATTTTCATAGTAATGGATCACTTTTCCAAATTTTGTTTTTTAAAACCAATAAAGAAATTTACAGCTGATATTGTAATTAATTATCTGGAACAAGAGCTTTTCCATACTTTTGGCACTTCAGAAGTTATAGTATCTGATAATGGCTCACAATTTAAATCAAATCAATTCAACAAATTATTACAAAATTACGGCATTAACCATGTTTATACGGCAATATATTCGCCCCAATCCAATGCTTCTGAGCGCGTAAATCGCTCAGTATTATCTGCGATAAGGGCGTACATAAAACATGACCAAACTAATTGGGATGAATACCTCAGTAGTATCAGTTGTGCTTTACGTTCGGCTGTACATGCCTCTATAGGTACTTCACCTTATTATATGGCTTTTGGACAACATATGATTAACAATGGCAAATCGTATGAATTGCTTCGTAAATTGGAAATGTTGGAGGACAGATCTGTTAACTTTAATCGTGAGGATACATTTGATTTAATTCGGGCTAGAGCTGTCAAAAATATGGTCAAGCAACAACAACGCAATGAAAAAATTTACAATTTACGTTCAAAAGAGGTTAATTACACTGTCGGACAAGAGGTATATAGAAGAAATTTCAAACAAAGTAATTTTGAAAAGGGATTCAATGCTAAATTGGCTCCACCATTTGTAAAGGCAAGAATAAGGAAGAAAACTGGTACCTGTTACTACGAGTTAGAGGACCTTACTGGACGATTGGTTGGTGTTTACCATGCAAAGGACATACGTCAGTGAGCGTTAACTCTTATTTCCATTGATTTTTTTTATTTTTTTTTTTATGATGTTATTTTTTTTTATCTCCTACAATCGGTATCATATTTGTCGTGTTACCACCCCAAATCTGATTTTGGCAGGGGGTAATGTAGAGGCGCTTGTAGTCGTATAAATTTATTTATAGAGAAAAATTTTTAATGAGTTTTTACAATTTGTAAATAAATTTTTTTTTGTATAAAAGTTTACTTTTTTTCAGAAAATTTTGCTAAAATGATTGCAGACCCAAAGTCAATTTCAAAAAGAATTTCTCACACTTATGACCCTTGTTAAGCGAGATTTATTTTCAAATGAAACAATATTTTTAAATAAAAATAATGTTATTAACATTATAATGACTAATGAAATACAAATCTGTGTTTGTTCATGCATTTATGTGTGGATAATGCAGTAACGAGTATTTGGAGTGAAGTTAGGGGTTAATGTTTATGCGAATCTTATGTATGTATTTGTGGTAACATTATTTTTCCAGGATTTCAGGAATTTTTTTGAGGTATATATAGGCTAACGCCGTTAAAATTTGTCTTTTCCTTTTAATCATCACCTGGCGTGTATAAGTGTGTGTTACACATAAAAGTGCTAAATTTTTCAAATAAAGTTTATTTTTTTTTACCGGCGCAACGTTGTTTCTTGTAAGTAAATTATACTGTCTATTTCTGTTTGCTAAATACAAAGCTATCAGGGTTTTATTAGATAAACAATATTTTTTTGGTTTCGCACACATTTTGTTTAACAAAATGTGTATAAAACCTTTGATAATCTCTAGATTCTATTATGAGCAAGAAAAGATTTCTCTACCTAAAGATATTTTTTTCACCTAATTAGGTATAATTTTCAACATCAGAAACTACATAAACCAAAAAGGAAAAGAAATCTGTTTTATTGGCTCTAACGTAGTTGATTGGTAGCAAAAGGTAATGTCAGCCAAAGAAAAGCCAACATTCATACTAAAATCTAAATTAAAACTTAACCACAAAAACTGAATTTTGATCCCTTAGACTTCGGTGTCATTTATTGGCGTAATTTCTGTGCCTTGGAGACCACAAAGCCTGCAGCTCGATTTTTTTTGGCCCACCAACGTTAATCTCGGACGGGATAATTACACAAGAGTACACTGAAAATAGTATAAATCTGTGAGTAAAAGTTTTCCCAGAAGAATCACAAAATCTGTATGCTTAAACAAAATTTCCACATCAAGAAAACAAGAAAAAAAAAACGTAAAGAAAAATTTATTTAATTGTGAAAAATTTACAAAGAAATTAAAAATTGCAAAAAGTGAAAATTTTTAATTAAATAATAATAAAGAACCTTAAACTACATAAAGACAGTGCCAGAACTTTTAAGTGATTGTTGTGAAGAACATTGAAATATTAGTTATCTAAAAAGAAAAAGAAATAAAATCGCAAATTATAAAAATAACAATATATTAAATAGTTACTTGCGTTATTTCCCCGAAAACGGCAAAAGTACCACAAAATCCATATTTGCGACGGGCTTAAGACAATTTTTTTAACTTTGAATTCATTTTTTTTAAATATTTAAGTAAAAGTGATATAATTTGTCTATTTTGTTTCTATATTTTTAATGTTTACACTGTAAATGCAAAAATCACGATCAAAATTTAAGAAAATAATTGAAAATAAACGTCAAAAAAAAAAAAAAAATAAAAAAAAACTGTCAATTTAGTGCCAAAACAAAATTAAAAGAAGAAAATAAGAACAATATTGTTTAAATGATCTAAATTCTATAAATAAATATAAAAAGAGAGGCTTTATAAATGATATCGTAAGTTTCAACTGAGATAAGTGAGCAAAAACAATCGTTGTCAGTTATAACAGTACAGTGCGGGTAAATAAAATAAGGGTGACATAAAAAAATAGAAAAAAATTAGAGAAACGAATTTTATTTGTATAAAATTACATACGATAAATCATTTTTTTATTTAATAACGATTAAAATTTAAATATATATAAAAAAAAATCCCTTTTAAATCCTATTATCCCTAATCCCGATTCCTCACCACTACATCCTGAAAGATCTTTCATCGTTGGAGTTCCAGTGTACCCATACCTATGTAAGTGATTCGTTTTTTTTTATTTCCTAAATTATCTAAATACCTAAAAGATAACAAAGTTATAATAATGAAAAACATTTGTGTTGGTGGCTCTGCTAACAACATTTTGTATATATGTTAAAAATTAATTATGTTAACTTTGTTCCTTTAATTCCTAAAATTCCCGTTTCCTTTCCCCCCTATAAAAAAAAAAATAATATCATAATCAGTTGGTAAATAAAAAAACCATTAAAATAAGTGCAAACATAAATGAAAATATTAAGAATTAATGCAAATATTAATAAAAACGTTTTTAATTATTTTATTCATAAATCAAAACAAGTTTTGCTAAAAATAAACTCATTTTGATTGGTCAATATGAATTCGCCGCAATTTGTCAAACTCACCACAGTCTATTTTTAGACCACAACGTTGCATTTTTTTTCATTTATTTGCTTGCACTAATTTTCATTGTTTTAAATTTTAATCAAAACGTTATTATATTAATAATTTAAAATAAAAGTAAAATTATGATTAATTTAATATGTAGATCTAATACTCGATTAAAATTTTAATGTTTTTTTTTTGTTTAAAAAGTGCGCTATTGTTAAATAACACTATGCAACAAATGGAGACTTTTGGAAAAACACAAGAACATGACAGTATAGGTTCGACTCTACTACCAAAGGGTAGTAAAACCCTATACTCAGTTTTCCCATTTTGGTGACCGATTTTTTTTTATGGGCCCCCAAAGTTTCTGAAAAACAGTGGGGCCTCTAAAAAAGGTGTCATCAGTTTTTGGTTAGCAGCTAATTCAGACTTTGTGATACGGCTTAACTTTATATGGCAATAATATAGCTATGATTCCGCAAAATAAATTTTGTTAAAATTTGTTTCCAAAAAATAGCTTTTACGAGCACTTTTGTTGAAAAAATATAGGAAGAACATTTTTTTTTTTTACTTTTTTTAGAATAACTTCCAGGGACTCCTAATTTTTCAATAACAATATCTTGCAAAGTTGTAGCTACGGTAAATTTGAATAACTCTTGTGAACATATCAATGCAATCCGAACATACCTAGACATTCTAAATAGCTGTCAGAAATCACTTTATAGCTTAAAATTTTTAGTTTTTTACTATTTTTTGATTCTAAAACAATAATTTTTTGTTAAAAATGTATGTTAGAGTGTATACTTCTCTATTGTGCTGGAATAACGAAGAATGGGCAAATCATTATCGGTATGATCCGGGCGCATCACTTTATCCAATCTTGATCATGCAAGACCGGCTTGATGCAAGATATGAAAAAACTTTAAAATTTTTGAAAGTGGGCAAGGTTTGTGGAGCTTCTGAAGAGTAAATATAAGCTTTTTATATAAGTTTTTGATATCGGTGGAGACCTTATGACTTGGAGATTGACATTTTAGTGAAATGGATTAATTTTGTGTTTTTTCGGACGTATTTTACCATAAAAACTAACAATATTATAAAATGGTGATTTTCCATCAAGAAAAATAAAAACTTTGAATTAATGTAAAATTTGAACAGTTACAGACATCACAATAAAATTTGGAAATAAAATAGATCTAAATGTTCTTAAGTCAATAGCATCACTAATGTTGCCATTCTTTGTTTTCAAACAGCAAAATTCCTAAAACGGGGAAAATGTGTTCCAAAAACTGAGTTTTTTTTAGAAAACAGCCCACTTGACGTTATTTACAGTATGATAGTAAAAACGTTTCGTATGTGTATAAACAATATATAGGGCTATACAAATATGATGAGTTTTTGAGGATCGGTGCATTGCGTTTTTAGAATTTTTTACTCAAACCTAAAATTTTGTTTCAAAATTGGCCAAGTTTGGATTGGGCTGGGGGCTACAATGTCCGCTTAAGTTAGTCAAGTATTACTTTATACGTTTTTGCATTAAGTTATCTTTCCAAATCATAGAAAAGTGTATATAGCCACGAAGAAAATTAGTTTTTTATAAAAGTAAAAATATGGGCACTTTTTTGGGAAAAGACTTAAAAAACACATGCATACAAAGCTGAAATATATAAAAAGATGCTTCAACTTTGGATGCGTGTAACTTTTTACAGGGACGAAATAATTGTTATCAGATTTGTTTTATTTTCTTTAGAATTTTATCGCAAATATACGTCATATATAAAAAACAAATTTCGACCTTTCGTAGGCCCATCATATATAAAATACAAAATAAAGATCGATCAAAATTTAAAAAAAAATTAATCCTAAATATCTCTTGAACTAAAAGAGATAACCTACAGATAAAAGCATATTTTTGTAGACCTTCTCAAGGAATATCTATTTTTTAAATTTCAGCTCATTCGGATCATAAATCGCTTTTTGGCGATTTTTTTTTAAATGTGTGACATTGAGGTTCCACTCACTGATCCCCATTCCGAACACATCAGCCGAGTAAATAATACAGCACAACATAGAAGTGTGGACTTGATCATACTATTTTAACAAAAAATCTTTGTTTTAGCGTCAAAAAATAGTAAAAACGAAAATTGTTAAGGTACAAAGTGATTTTTATGTGCTATTTAGAGTGACTAGATATGTTCAGAATGCATTGATATGTTCTCAAGAGTTGTTCAGCTTTACCGTAGCTACAACTTTACTAAATATTGTTAGTGAAAAATTAGGAGACCCTGGAAGTTATTCTAAAAAAAGTAAAAAAAAAAAATTTTCTTACTATATTTTTTCAACAAAAGTGCACGAAAAAGCTATTTTTTGGAAACAAATTTTAACAAAATTTATTTGGCGGACTCTTAGGTATATTATTGCCATATAAAGTTAAGCCGTATCACAAAGTCTGAATTAGCTGTTAACCAAAAACTGATGACACCTTTTTTAGAGGCCCCACTGATTTTCAGAAACTTTGGGGGCCCATAAAAAAAAATCGGTCACCATAAAAATGTTGAACATCCAATACCCGTATGTTTATCGGTGTTGCAACATTTGTTGACCGGGTTCAATACCTACTGGAGGCAAAGTAATTTTCTAATTATTTTTTTTTTGTATTTTTTGTGATTATTTTATTTATATTTTCTTTTATTTTTGGTTTTAATAGAAAAATATTAGGGCAACAGAATTAGACGCCTAAAAATACATTTTTCGTGATTTTTGCATATATCTTTTCATATTTTTGTTATAATGAGCTCAAGAATAAGTTTTGTAGTAAGCTAGATTTAATTTATTGTTGGCATAAAAATAATGCTTAATCTAATTTCTATTTTTATTAATAAATATTGTTAAAAAGATGAACTAAATTCTCTAATTGTTTGATTCCAAAGGCTACTGATGGTGTAGGTAATGCAGTCTGGGATCATGTATAATATTCACGGCAAAAATTACATGATCATGGTTGGGAGGGGATTTATGTTGTGACAACAACAATCACAACTTGGTCAATATTGATTGTAGGATATCGAATAGATTTAAATTTTCTTATTTTTACTCTCTTTTCTAATATTACTAGCATGCACATCAAAATTATCGAATTTGTAGTTTTGTCTTCTAACAAAGGGGTCTAAGAGGCTGAGAATCCACCCAATTGCCGACGATAAATTAGCCGGAAACAAGTTGCATGCTATCGCTTTTAACCTCCTCAAAAGAAAAGAATATTATTGATTTTTACAAAACGTTACATGCTACAGATAGATAATTTTTGGCGCCCAACGTGGGGCCCACACTATAGAATTTTACCATTTAGAAAATCATTTGAATTTTATTCAAATTAGTGTGTGTGGCTCTATTTCTATTTCTATTTTTTTTCTTTTATTTTTCGTTTTTCTTAATTTTGCTATTATGCATTGAGATGTGGGAATTAACAGTCTTATTGATGTAGATGTTAACCAACATTTTCAAAATGCATAAACAACATTTTCATAATGTGAGTTTATGATTTAATCACCGAAATATTAACCCTTTCTGGAATTGATGTAGTTTGTTTAATACTAAACGCATACCGTTAGGGAAGATTTTTCCTTGGTTTAATCCCTACTTTCTTTTTGTTTCTGTTATTTTTGGGATTGGAATGACTATTTGCCTCAATTCAAGGAAGTGCCAACCAAAAGTTATGTTCCTATATATTAGACTTTTCTTTTTTTTACTAGTTTTAAAATCTATTCATTTTTCTATATTTTTGTTGACAAATTTACCTATACAACAAAACGTTGTTTTTTTAAATTCGTTTACATTTTTTTTGAAAAAAAAAAAAAAAAAAAAAACAAATTCTGAATAAAAATTTATTTATTTTTTTAGAATATCATAATGGGCAGTAAGGTCCCTGAAAAATCAGAAAAGATTTGTGAAGTTTGTAATGGTTATATTTTACGATCGCATGAAATTTTAATATTGTGGACTTGTAGACATATTTTTCACCTTATGTGCATAGACACATACTTTGATATGTTCCGAGAATGTCCTCAATGTAAGAGAGAAGAAAAGCAAATGCCGAAAGAGAAATTCTAATTTCTTTTGATCTATACATATACATATTTTTTATACTTTTTTTTTGTTTAATAAACTATTTTTTTAAATTAATTTAATAATTTTTTCTTATTTGTTAGTGATTAATTTTTAAATTCTAGTCTCTAGAAAAGGGAAATTTTAGATTTTCTTGGATTTTAATCTTAATTATTTTTTTGGTTAATACAAGTTTTTATAATAATAGTTTATCACAATGACTTCTAGAGAACCAAATGATTTGATTACTGGTGATACAGGTACCAATCTACTTAATTGTGCCATATGTAATCACGTTATTAGTGATGCAATTTATTTATACAACTCACCTTGTGGACACCCCCTTCATAAATCTTGCTATCAGAAAAATG
Source organism: Calliphora vicina (assembly GCF_958450345.1). Lineage (NCBI taxonomy): Eukaryota > Metazoa > Arthropoda > Insecta > Diptera > Calliphoridae > Calliphora > Calliphora vicina. The sequence goes on along the minus strand of NC_088780.1, from coordinate 67,464,660 downwards.
TAAAAACTAGACCTAATTGTCCTATTTGTGGTAATAGACTTACAGTATCAACACCAAGTTCTAAAAGTATTATACCTCCACCAATGACAACTAGATCTCAAGTTCAAAAAGCTATTAGTTATGATGTAAATAGATCGATCGGCATATCATCTCCACCGTCCGATCCTAATGGCGAAGCAACACAGCAACAACGAATGTCTTTGTCTGGTAGTTCCCCACAAGATCAACGTGATCACCTCCGGAATATGGTAACTGCTGCTGTTGGCGCACAACAGGCAGAAATGCTTACCAGCCTGAGTCAGACATTGACCAGGCTAATCGAAACCAATATAGAGGCAGGTTTTCGTAGGTTACAGTTAAATACACAACCTTCTACCATTAACGATAGGAATTCCCAGCCACAAGAAAGATCAACGTCGCCAGTTGTGAACCATTCACCAGTAGATCAGCAAAGTCTTGAAGGCTTACTGGGGTTAACATCAGCTCATTTTAATACCCATTCCAATAGAGAAGGTGACGTTCATAACGTATCCAATATGTCCTCGTTTAGACCTGATAAAATAGGGCACATTATACATAATTGGAAAATACGATTTTCAGGAGACTCGCGTGGTATGTCAGTCGATAGTTTTCTTTACCGAGTAGAGGCCTTAACAAACCAAACTCTTAACGGGAATTTCGATTTACTATGTGATCATATCTCTACTTTGTTCGATTCCAAAGCCAATGATTGGTTTTGGAGATATCACCAATCGGTATCATTGATTAAATGGCCACAATTATGTTCAGCTTTACGCAAACAATATAAAGATTCAAGAACTGATATAGATTTGCGTGAGATGATCAGAGATAGAAAGCAAAAATACAATGAAAGTTTCGATGCATTCTATGAGGCTGTCATTGATATCTCTGACAGGTTAGCAGAACCATTAAGTGAAAGAATTTTAGTAGAAATATTAAGACGTAATTTGTTACCTGAGATTCAACACGAAATTCTAAATTTGAAAATTACTTCAGTATCTGAACTTCGTGATATTTGTCGTCGCAGAGAATTCTTCTTGCAAGATATGGGTAGAAAGCAAAATTTTCCGAAAAGTTTGCCAGGTGGTAAAAGGCAAATTCATGAACTTGATGAGGCTATACTTCCTAACGGTGAGGATGTTTCTGCAATTCACTAGTCTGTTGGAACTGTCGAAAATCAGGACACCGTTACCAAGATTGTTTGGAAGATAGACAAGTGTTTTGTTATGGTTGTGGCTTGGCCAATGTATATAAACCTAAATGCGCACAATGTAATAGCCACTCAAAAAACTTCATGTCGAGTGCACCGACCAGTGCACGCAGACGGAACCAATCAACCAGTACCGACTAGAAACCGAATTGTACGATACTTTAAATACCCCTGATTTATCTAAAAATGAAACCAAAACAGTTTCACAACAACCTGCTATTTCCATTAACACTACTGTCGGTGCATCATTTAATTCTGATAATGATAACCACACTAAACTTTTAAGGAACACTAATGTTAAAATTGCTTCATCTCAAAACTCCACTCGTGAGGGCAAAGTGTGGTCATCTACACCACCCACTTACTTGAAACCATTTCATATTAGATTAGCAGAATACAATGCGAAACGGGCAGAAATATTTAATGAACCTATAACCAGTTTGAAACAAATGCGTTCAACTGAACGTATACGCAATTATTGGAGGAATGTTAAGTATTCGCGTCGTAGTCTGTTAAGCACCATTTATGATAAACCAAATGACATTAGGCCGTACGCTGAGGTACAACTATTTGGCAAGACTGTTTCTGGGTTGTTGGACACAGGAGCCTCAGTGAGCTGTTTAGGTGCACAGGCTGCTAAAGAATTTTTAGAGACTAAAATTAATTTCAAACATATTAAGTCCGTAGTTAAAACTGCAGATGGTCAGTCACAAGACGTGGTTTTCGTGGTGATACAAAGGATATAATTTTATACATAATTCCAAATTTATCCCAAAACTTATACCTCGGTATTGACTTCTGGAGACTGTATGATTTGTTACCTAATGCTTTCATATCCGGCATCAAATCAGCTTTTTCTTTAGAAACAATAATTGAGTCACCTGAACGAAAGATTTTAAATGACACACAAGAAAAGCTATTACGAATAGTAATAAATTCATTTCCATCATTTGCTAAAGAGGGTCTAGGAAGAACAAATACAATTTCGCATGTCATTGAAGTAGGTAATGCTACACCCATTAAGCAACGTCATTTTCCAGTTTCTCCAGCAATTGAAAAATTAATTTATGCGGAGCTAGATCGAATGTTGGAGATGGACGTAATTGAAGAATCAGATAGTGCGTGGTCTTCACCTATTGTGTTATTACGTAAACCCGGGAAAGTTAGGTTATGCCTTGATAGCAGGAAGGTCAACTCAGTAACTCTGAATGATGCGTACCCACTGCCTATAATAGATGGTATCTTATCAAGATTACCTAAAGCCGAGTATATTACTAGTCTTGATTTGAAGGATGCTTTCTGGCAAATACCTCTCGATAAATCATCGAAAGATAAGACGGCATTCACCGTTCCTGGTCGCCCCTTGTACCATTACAAGGTTATGCCTTTTGGCCTTTGTAATGCGCCCCAGACTATGTCAAGGCTAATGGACAAGGTGGTACCAGCGGAATTGCGATCGGAAGTGTTCGTCTATCTGGATGATTTGTTGATTGTGTCTGACACATTTGAGAGGCATTTGCATGTGCTACGAGAAGTGGCTCGTCAATTTCGTGCAACTGGACTGACTTTGAATGTTGAAAAGTCAAAATTCTGCGTTCGTGAAGTCCATTATCTAGGCCATATAGTTGGGGACGGGGTGATTCGTACAGATCCTGCGAAAATTTCGGCTATAATAGATTTCCCACAACCAAGATCTGTCAAACAACTTAGAAGATTTCTGGGTATGTCTGTCTGGTATCGGAAGTTTATCCGGAACTATGCAACTATAACTGCACCTTTAACAGAGTTGTTAAAGTCAAATCGTAAATTTATTTGGAGTGAGTTAGCTGATCAGTCTTTTGAAGAGTTAAAGACCATCTTGACAACTACCCCAGTGTTGCATAGCCCTGATTTTGCAAAACCTTTTTATATACATTGTGATGCAAGCAGCACTGGAATAGGAAGTGTATTGGTTCAAAAAACTGCGGAGGGTGAAGAGGTTCCAATCGCCTTCATGTCGAAGAAACTCAACCAAGCCCAACGTAACTACTCGGTAACCGAACAAGAATGCTTAGCAGCAATGCTAAGTATAAAAAAATTCAGAGCTTACGTGGAAGGGCATGAGTTCACTGTCATCACCGACCAAACTGACTTAAGTTCTCGGTTGGCAAGGTGGGCCTTAAAACTCCAAGGATTCAGTTTTAAAATAGAAATCGCAAAGGCAGTCGCAATATAGTTCCGGATACGCTTTCGAGGGCCAACACAGAAGATCTGTCCGAAATCAAAGATTTAGAATTGTGCGTTTTAGAAGATACTGGAGTTTTCGTAGATTTAAATTCTGAATATTTCCAAGGGACAGATTATAAGGGACTACTGGACAGAGTAAGGGCTAATATAGATAAAACTCCTGATTTAAAGATAATAGACGGTTACTTATATAGAAGAATGGAGCACTGTTCTGGAGAAAAAGTTCAAGACGATCTCGCTTGGAAGCTATGGTTACCCAGAGAGTTAATAAGAGAGGTTCTTCAAAAGGCTCATGATAGTCATCTCTCTGCACACGGCGGTATTACGAAAACACTAGAACGTATTCGAAGGTTTTACTTTTGGCCGAATCTACTAAATGATGTTAGAGATTACATTAACAATTGCGATACGTGCAAGGGTACTAAACATCCAAATTTTATCATGCGACCTCCAATGGGTAAAACATCTGAAACTCACAGGTTCTTCCAAAAACTCTATATAGACTTTTTAGGTCCCTATCCCCGTTCAAAAACTGGGAATGTAGGTATTTTCATAGTAATGGATCACTTTTCCAAATTTTGTTTTTTAAAACCAATAAAGAAATTTACAGCTGATATTGTAATTAATTATCTGGAACAAGAGCTTTTCCATACTTTTGGCACTCCAGAAGTTATAGTATCTGATAATGGCTCACAATTTAAATCAAATCAATTCAACAAATTATTACAAAATTACGGCATTAACCATGTTTATACGGCAATATATTCGCCCCAATCCAATGCTTCTGAGCGCGTAAATCGCTCAGTATTATCTGCGATAAGGGCGTACATAAAACATGACCAAACTAATTGGGATGAATACCTCAGCAGTATCAGTTGTGCTTTACGTTCGGCTGTACATGCCTCTATAGGTACTTCACCTTATTATATGGCTTTTGGACAACATATGATTAACAATGGCAAATCGTATGAATTGCTTCGTAAATTGGAAATGTTGGAGGACAGATCTGTTAACTTTAATCGTGAGGATACATTTGATTTAATTCGGGCTAGAGCTGTCAAAAATATGGTCAAGCAACAACAACGCAATGAAAAAAAAGAGTTGAAGTTCTGTGATATTAGTATTAAGTTTGACTTATAGTATATGTTTGTGTTGTAATGATTATTTATTTATTTATTAATTCTGTGTCGTGAAGTCCAGTTTTTTAAATAATAAGTTAATTGACAATGTAAACAATAGAATTTCAATTCAACAATAAAAGAAAACCCCTGAAGAAGTTTGAAACAAACAAACGAAACGTTGGGTAAATAATAATAAAAATGAAAATACTTTGATTTTTATTTACACATTTGGTAACAAATGATTGACCATAAATAGCCCGTAAGATTGGAATCTTAAAAACTAAAATTGTCAACATCATTGGTCATAAATAGAAAACTAGAAAAGAAAAAATTTACAATTTACGTTCAAAAGAGGTTAATTACACTGTCGGACAAGAGGTATATAGAAGAAATTTCAAACAAAGTAATTTTGAAAAGGGATTCAATGCTAAATTGGCTCCACCATTTGTAAAGGCAAGAATAAGGAAGAAAACTGGTACCTGTTACTACGAGTTAGAGGACCTTACTGGACGATTGGTTGGTGTTTACCATGCAAAGGACATACGTCAGTGAGCGTTAACTCTTATTTCCATTGATTTTTTTTATTTTTTTTTTATGATGTTATTTTTTTTTATCTCCTACAATCGGTATCATATTTGTCGTGTTACCACCCCAAATCTGATTTTGGCAGGGGGGTAATGTAGAGGCGCTTGTAGTCGTATAAATTTATTTATAGAGAAAAATTTTTAATGAGTTTTTACAATTTGTAAATAAATTTTTTTTTGTATAAAAGTTTACTTTTTCTCAGAAAATTTTGCTAAAATGATTGCAGACCCAAAGTCAATTTCAAAAAGAATTTCTCACACTTATGACCCTTGTTAAGCGAGATTTATTTTCAAATGAAACAATATTTTTAAATAAAAATAATGTTATTAACATTATAATGACTAATGAAATACAAATCTGTGTTTGTTCATGCATTTATGTGTGGATAATGCAGTAACGAGTATTTGGAGTGAAGTTAGGGGTTAATGTTTATGCGAATCTTATGTATGTATTTGTGGTAACATTATTTTTCCAGGATTTCAGGAATTTTTTTGAGGTATATATAGGCTAACGCCGTTAAAATTTGTCTTTTCCTTTTAATCATCACCTGGCGTGTATAAGTGTGTGTTACACATAAAAGTGCTAAATTTTTCAAATAAAGTTTATTTTTTTTTACCGGCGCAACGTTGTTTCTTGTAAGTAAATTATACTGTCTATTTCTGTTTGCTAAATACAAAGCTATCAGGGTTTTATTAGATAAACAATATTTTTTTGGTTTCGCACACATTTTGTTTAACAAAATGTGTATAAAACCTTTGATAATCTCTAGATTCTATTATGAGCAAGAAAAGATTTCTCTACCTAAAGATATTTTTTTCACCTAATTAGGTATAATTTTCAACATCAGAAACTACATAAACCAAAAAGGAAAAGAAATCTGTTTTATTGGCTCTAACGTAGTTGATTGGTAGCAAAAGGTAATGTCAGCCAAAGAAAAGCCAACATTCATACTAAAATCTAAATTAAAACTTAACCACAAAAACTGAATTTTGATCCCTTAGACTTCGGTGTCATTTATTGGCGTAATTTCTGTGCCTTGGAGACCACAAAGCCTGCAGCTCGATTTTTTTTGGCCCACCAACGTTAATCTCGGACGGGATAATTACACAAGAGTACACTGAAAATAGTATAAATCTGTGAGTAAAAGTTTTCCCAGAAGAATCACAAAATCTGTATGCTTAAACAAAATTTCCACATCAAGAAAACAAGAAAAAAAAAACGTAAAGAAAAATTTATTTAATTGTGAAAAATTTACAAAGAAATTAAAAATTGCAAAAAGTGAAAATTTTTAATTAAATAATAATAAAGAACCTTAAACTACATAAAGACAGTGCCAGAACTTTTAAGTGATTGTTGTGAAGAACATTGAAATATTAGTTATCTAAAAAGAAAAAGAAATAAAATCGCAAATTATAAAAATAACAATATATTAAATAGTTACTTGCGTTATTTCCCCGAAAACGGCAAAAGTACCACAAAATCCATATTTGCGACGGGCTTAAGACAATTTTTTTTAACTTTGAATTCATTTTTTTTAAATATTTAAGTAAAAGTGATATAATTTGTCTATTTTGTTGCTATATTTTTAATGTTTACACTGTAAATGCAAAAATCACGATCAAAATTTAAGAAAATAATTGAAAATAAACGTCAAAAAAAAAAAAGTAAAAAAACAAAATTAAAAGAAGAAAATAAGAACAATATTGTTTAAATGATCTAAATTCTATAAATAAATATAAAAAGAGAGGCTTTATAAATGATATCGTAAGTTTCAACTGAGATAAGTGAGCAAAAACAATCGTTGTCAGTTATAACAGTACAGTGCGGGTAAATAAAATAAGGGTGACATAAAAAAATAGAAAAAAATTAGAGAAACGAATTTTATTTGTATAAAATTACATACGATTAATAATTTTTTTATTTAATAACGATTAAAATTTAAATATATATAAAAAAAAATCCCTTTTAAATCCTATTATCCCTAATCCCGATTCCTCACCACTACAACCTGAAAGATCTTTCATCGTTGGAGTTCCAGTGTACCCATACCTATGTAAGTGATTCGTTTTTTTTTTTATTTCCTAAATTATCTAAATACCTAAAAGATAACAAAGTTATAATAATGAAAAACATTTGTGTTGGTGGCTCTGCTAACAACATTTTGTATATATGTTAAAAATTAATTATGTTAACTTTGTTCCTTTAATTCCTAAAATTCCCTTTTCCTTTCCCCCCTATAAAAAAAATAATATCATAATCAGTTGGGAAATAAAAAAACCATTAAAATAAGTGCAAACATAAATGAAAATATTAAGAATTAATTCAAATATTAATAAAAACGTTTTTAATTATTTTATTCATAAATCAAAACAAGTTTTGCTAAAAATAAACTCATTTTGATTGGTCAATATGAATTCGCCGCAATTTGTCAAACTCACCACAGTCTATTTTTAGACCACAACGTTGCATTTTTTTTCATTTATTTGCTTGCACTAATTTTCATTGTTTTAAATTTTAATCAAAACGTTATTATATTAATAATTTAAAATAAAAGTAAAATTATGATTAATTTAATATGTAGATCTAATACTCGATTAAAATTTTAATGTTTTTTTTTTGTTTAAAAAGTGCGCTATTGTTAAATAATTTGTACTTTATATTCGGAATTTTGACACAGTGAAATTTAGTTGTCCGGGTTCGAATCTTAGCGGAGGAAAATTTTTTTTTCTATTTTTTTATTTTTTTTATTGAATATTTAATATATAATATTGGATATTGGATTTTTTTTTTATTTGAATTAAATATTAAGGAAAAGAATAAATCAAATATAATAACAAAAAAAAAGAACATCCAATACCCGTATGTTTATCGGTGTTGCAACATTTGTTGACCGGGTTCAATACCTACTGGAGGCAAAGTAATTTTCTAATTATTTTTTTTTTGTATTTTTTGTGATTATTTTATTTATATTTTCTTTTATTTTTGGTTTTAATAGAAAAATATTAGGGCAACAGAATTAGACGCCTAAAAATACATTTTTCGTGATTTTTGCATATATCTTTTCATATTTTTGTTATAATGAGCTCAAGAATAAGTTTTGTAGTAAGCTAGATTTAATTTATTGTTGGCATAAAAATAATGCTTAATCTAATTTCTATTTTTATTAATAAATATTGTTAAAAAGATGAACTAAATTCTCTAATTGTTTGATTCCAAAGGCTACTGATGGTGTAGGTAATGCAGTCTGGGATCATGTATAATATTCACGGCAAAAATTACATGATCATGGTTGGGAGGGGATTTATGTTGTGACAACAACAATCACAACTTGGTCAATATTGATTGTAGGATATCGAATAGATTTAAATTTTCTTATTTTTACTCTCTTTTCTAATATTACTAGCATGCACATCAAAATTATCGAATTTGTAGTTTTGTCTTCTAACAAAGGGGTCTAAGAGGCTGAGAATCCACCCAATTGCCGACGAGAAATTAGCCGGAAACAAGTTGCATGCTATCGCTTTTAACCTCCTCAAAAGAAAAGAATATTATTGATTTTTACAAAACGTTACATGCTACAGATAGATAATTTTTGGCGCCCAACGTGGGGCCCACACTATAGAATTTTACCATTTAGAAAATCATTTGAATTTTATTCAAATTAGTGTGTGTGGCTCTATTTCTATTTCTATTTTTTTTCTTTTATTTTTCGTTTTTCTTAATTTTGCTATTATGCATTGAGATGTGGGAATTAACAGTCTTATTGATGTAGATGTTAACCAACATTTTCAAAATGCATAAACAACATTTTCATAATGTGAGTTTATGATTTAATCACCGAAATATTAACCCTTTCTGGAATTGATGTAGTTTGTTTAATACTAAACGCATATCGTTAGGGAAGATTTTTCCTTGGTTTAATCCCTACTTTCTTTTTGTTTCTGTTATTTTTTGGATTGGAATGACTATTTGTCTCAATTCAAGGAAGTGCCAACCAAAAGTTATGTTCCTATATATTAGACTTTTCTTTTTTTTACTAGTTTTAAAATCTATTCATTTTTCTATATTTTTGTTGACAAATTTACCTATACAACAGTATGTCAGGGAATCAAACATTAATTTAATGATATTTATTCTGCTTCGAATTGTTTTAATTAAAATTTTTGCAATTTTGTACATTTAAACGTTGTTTTTTTAAATTCGTTTACATTTTTTTTGAAAAAAAAAAAAAAAAAAACAAATTCTGAATAAAAATTTATTTATTTTTTTAGAATATCATAATGGGCAGTAAGGTCCCTGAAAAATCAGAAAAGATTTGTGAAGTTTGTAATGGTTATATTTTACGATCGCATGAAATTTTAATATTGTGGACTTGTAGACATATTTTTCACCTTATGTGCATAGACCAGCGAAATGCAAACTCACACCACTACAGTTTTTAGATATTGTAGTTGTATGAGTTGAGAATTATTCTCTGGCAAAAACAAAAACAACTAGCTGAAATAATGAAATAAACAAGCATAAAAGCGTAACACAACCTGCTTCTATCAATGCTCATGCGAGACTGACTGTTTTTATACAATGTGTGTGCTTGCGTACATGTGAAAATAAAAACAAGAGAGCTCATTTGAGAGCTCATTGCATTTCGCTGGCATAGACACATACTTTGATATGTTCCGAGAATGTCCTCAATGTAAGAGAGAAGAAAAGCAAATGCCGAAAGAGAAATTCTAATTTCTTTTGATCTATACATATACATATTTTTTTATACTTTTTTTTTGTTTAATAAACTATTTTTTTAAATTAATTTAATAATTTTTTCTTATTTGTTAGTGATTAATTTTTAAATTCTAGTCTCTAGAAAAGGGAAATTTTAGATTTTCTTGGATTTTAATCTTAATTATTTTTTTGGTTAATACAAGTTTTTATAATAATAGTTTATCACAATGACTTCTAGAGAACCAAATGATTTGATTACTGGTGATACAGGTACCAATCTACTTAATTGTGCCATATGTAATCACGTTATTAGTGATGCAATTTATTTATACAACTCACCTTGTGGACACCCCCTTCATAAATCTTGCTATCAGAAAAATGTAAAAACTAGACCTAATTGTCCTATTTGTGGTAATAGACTTACAGTATCAACACCAAGTTCTAAAAGTATTATACCTCCACCAATGACAACTAGATCTCAAGTTCAAAAAGCTATTAGTTATGATGTAAATAGATCGATCGGCATATCATCTCCACCGTCCGATCCTAATGGCGAAGCAACACAGCAACAACGAATGTCTTTGTCTGGTAGTTCCCCACAAGATCAACGTGATCACCTCCGGAATATGGTAACTGCTGCTGTTGGCGCACAACAGGCAGAAATGCTTACCAGCCTGAGTCAGACATTGACCAGGCTAATCGAAACCAATATAGAGGCAGGTTTTCGTAGGTTACAGTTAAATACACAACCTTCTACCATTAACGATAGGAATTCCCAGCCACAAGAAAGATCAACGTCGCCAGTTGTGAACCATTCACCAGTAGATCAGCAAAGTCTTGAAGGCTTACTGGGGTTAACATCAGCTCATTTTAATACCCATTCCAATAGAGAAGGTGACGTTCATAACGTATCCAATATGTCCTCGTTTAGACCTGATAAAATAGGGCACATTATACATAATTGGAAAATACGATTTTCAGGAGACTCGCGTGGTATGTCAGTCGATAGTTTTCTTTACCGAGTAGAGGCCTTAACAAACCAAACTCTTAACGGGAATTTCGATTTACTATGTGATCATATCTCTACTTTGTTCGATTCCAAAGCCAATGATTGGTTTTGGAGATATCACCAATCGGTATCATTGATTAAATGGCCACAATTATGTTCAGCTTTACGCAAACAATATAAAGATTCAAGAACTGATATAGATTTGCGTGAGATGATCAGAGATAGAAAGCAAAAATACAATGAAAGTTTCGATGCATTCTATGAGGCTGTCATTGATATCTCTGACAGGTTAGCAGAACCATTAAGTGAAAGAATTTTAGTAGAAATATTAAGACGTAATTTGTTACCTGAGATTCAACACGAAATTCTAAATTTGAAAATTACTTCAGTATCTGAACTTCGTGATATTTGTCGTCGCAGAGAATTTTTCTTGCAAGATATGGGTAGAAAGCAAAATTTTCCGAAAAGTTTGCCAGGTGTTAAAAGGCAAATTCATGAACTTGATGAGGCTATACTTCCTAACGGTGAGGATGTTTCTGCAATTCACTAGTCTGTTGGAACTGTCGAAAATCAGGACACCGTTACCAAGATTGTTTGGAAGATAGACAAGTGTTTTGTTATGGTTGTGGCTTGGCCAATGTATATAAACCTAAATGCGCACAATGTAATAGCCACTCAAAAAACTTCATGTCGAGTGCACCGACCAGTGCACGCAGACGGAACCAATCAACCAGTACCGACTAGAAACCGAATTGTACGATACTTTAAATACCCCTGATTTATCTAAAAATGAAACCAAAACAGTTTCACAACAACCTGCTATTTCCATTAACACTACTGTCGGTGCATCATTTAATTCTGATAATGATAACCACACTAAACTTTTAAGGAACACTAATGTTAAAATTGCTTCATCTCAAAACTCCACTCGTGAGGGCAAAGTGTGGTCATCTACACCACCCACTTACTTGAAACCATTTCATATTAGATTAGCAGAATACAATGCGAAACGGGCAGAAATATTTAATGAACCTATAACCAGTTTGAAACAAAAGCGTTCAACTGAACGTATACGCAATTATTGGAGGAATGTTAAGTATTCGCGTCGTAGTCTGTTAAGCACCATTTATGATAAACCAAATGACATTAGGCCGTACGCTGAGGTACAACTATTTGGCAAGACTGTTTCTGGGTTGTTGGACACAGGAGCCTCAGTGAGCTGTTTAGGTGCACAGGCTGCTAAAGAATTTTTAGAGACTAAAATTAATTTCAAACATATTAAGTCCGTAGTTAAAACTGCAGATGGTCAGTCACAAGACGTGGTTGGTTCAATAAAAACAGAAATAACTTTTCGTGGTGATACAAAGGATATAATTTTATACATAATTCCAAATTTATCCCAAAACTTATACCTCGGTATTGACTTCTGGAGACTGTATGATTTGTTACCTAATGCTTTCATATCCGGCATCAAATCAGCTTTTTCTTTAGAAACAATAATTGAGTCACCTGAACGAAAGATTTTAAATGACACACAAGAAAAGCAATTACGAATAGTAATAAATTCATTTCCATCATTTGCTAAAGAGGGTCTAGGAAGAACAAATACAATTTCGCATGTCATTGAAGTAGGTAATGCTACACCCATTAAGCAACGTCATTTTCCAGTTTCTCCAGCAATTGAAAAATTAATTTATGCGGAGCTAGATCGAATGTTGGAGATGGACGTAATTGAAGAATCAGATAGTGCGTGGTCTTCACCTATTGTGTTAGTACGTAAACCCGGGAAAGTTAGGTTATGCCTTGATAGCAGGAAGGTCAACTCAGTAACTCTGAAGGATGCGTACCCACTGCCTATAATAGATGGTATCTTATCAAGATTACCTAAAGCCGAGTATATTACTAGTCTTGATTTGAAGGATGCTTTCTGGCAAATACCTCTCGATAAATCATCGAAAGATAAGACGGCATTCACCGTTCCTGGTCGCCCCTTGTACCATTACAAGGTTATGCCTTTTGGCCTTTGTAATGCGCCCCAGACTATGTCAAGGCTAATGGACAAGGTGGTACCAGCGGAATTGCGATCGGAAGTGTTCGTCTATCTGGATGATTTGTTGATTGTGTCTGACACATTTGAGAGGCATTTGCATATGCTACGAGAAGTGGCTCGTCAATTTCGTGCAACTGGACTGACTTTGAATGTTGAAAAGTCAAAATTCTGCGTTCGTGAAGTCCATTATCTAGGCCATATAGTTGGGGACGGGGTGATTCGTACAGATCCTGCGAAAATTTCGGCTATAATAGATTTCCCACAACCAAGATCTGTCAAACAACTTAGAAGATTTCTGGGTATGTCTGTCTGGTATCGGAAGTTTATCCGGAACTATGCAACTATAACTGCACCTTTAACAGAGTTGTTAAAGTCAAATCGTAAATTTATTTGGAGTGAGTTAGCTGATCAGTCTTTTGAAGAGTTAAAGACCATCTTGACAACTACCCCAGTGTTGCATAGCCCTGATTTTGCAAAACCTTTTTATATACATTGTGATGCAAGCAGCACTGGAATAGGAAGTGTATTGGTTCAAAAAACTGCGGAGGGTGAAGAGGTTCCAATCGCCTTCATGTCGAAGAAACTCAACCAAGCCCAACGTAACTACTCGGTAACCGAACAAGAATGCTTAGCAGCAATGCTAAGTATAAAAAAATTCAGAGCTTACGTGGAAGGGCATGAGTTCACTGTCATCACCGACCATGCGTCGCTGAAGTGGCTTATGTCCCAAACTGACTTAAGTTCTCGGTTGGCAAGGTGGGCCTTAAAACTCCAAGGATTCAGTTTTAAAATAGAAATCGCAAAGGCAGTCGCAATATAGTTCCGGATACGCTTTCGAGGGCCAACACAGAAGATCTGTCCGAAATCAAAGATTTAGAATTGTGCGTTTTAGAAGATACTGGAGTTTTCGTAGATTTAAATTCTGAATATTTCCAAGGGACAGATTATAAGGGACTACTGGACAGAGTAAGGGCTAATATAGATAAAACTCCTGATTTAAAGATAATATACGGTTACTTATATAGAAGAATGGAGCACTGTTCTGGAGAAAAAGTTCAAGACGATCTCGCTTGGAAGCTATGGTTACCCAGAGAGTTAATAAGAGAGGTTCTTCAAAAGGCTCATGATAGTCATCTCTCTGCACACGGCGGTATTACGAAAACACTAGAACGTATTCGAAGGTTTTACTTTTGGCCGAATCTACTAAATGATGTTAGAGATTACATTAACAATTGCGATACGTGCAAGGGTACTAAACATCCAAATTTTATCATGCGACCTCCAATGGGTAAAACATCTGAAACTCACAGGTTCTTCCAAAAACTCTATATAGACTTTTTAGGTCCCTATCCCCGTTCAAAAACTGGGAATGTAGGTATTTTCATAGTAATGGATCACTTTTCCAAATTTTGTTTTTTAAAACCAATAAAGAAATTTACAGCTGATATTGTAATTAATTATCTGGAACAAGAGCTTTTCCATACTTTTGGCACTCCAGAAGTTATAGTATCTGATAATGGCTCACAATTTAAATCAAATCAATTCAACAAATTATTACAAAATTACGGCATTAACCATGTTTATACGGCAATATATTCGCCCCAATCCAATGCTTCTGAGCGCGTAAATCGCTCAGTATTATCTGCGATAAGGGCGTACATAAAACATGACCAAACTAATTGGGATGAATACCTCAGCAGTATCAGTTGTGCTTTACGTTCGGCTGTACATGCCTCTATAGGTACTTCACCTTATTATATGGCTTTTGGACAACATATGATTAACAATGGCAAATCGTATGAATTGCTTCGTAAATTGGAAATGTTGGAGGACAGATCTGTTAACTTTAATCGTGAGGATACATTTGATTTAATTCGGGCTAGAGCTGTCAAAAATATGGTCAAGCAACAACAACGCAATGAAAAAATTTACAATTTACATTCAAAAGAGGTTAATTACACTGTCGGACAAGAGGTATATAGAAGAAATTTCAAACAAAGTAATTTTGAAAAGGGATTCAATGCTAAATTGGCTCCACCATTTGTAAAGGCAAGAATAAGGAAGAAAACTGGTACCTGTTACTACGAGTTAGAGGACCTTACTGGACGATTGGTTGGTGTTTACCATGCAAAGGACATACGTCAGTGAGCGTTAACTCTTATTTCCATTGATTTTTTTTATTTTTTTTTTATGATGTTATTTTTTTTTATCTCCTACAATCGGTATCATATTTGTCGTGTTACCACCCCAAATCTGATTTTGGCAGGGGGGTAATGTAGAGGCGCTTGTAGTCGTATAAATTTATTTATAGAGAAAAATTTTTAATGAGTTTTTACAATTTGTAAATAAATTTTTTTTTGTATAAAAGTTTACTTTTTCTCAGAAAATTTTGCTAAAATGATTGCAGACCCAAAGTCAATTTCAAAAAGAATTTCTCACACTTATGACCCTTGTTAAGCGAGATTTATTTTCAAATGAAACAATATTTTTAAATAAAAATAATGTTATTAACATTATAATGACTAATGAAATACAAATCTGTGTTTGTTCATGCATTTATGTGTGGATAATGCAGTAACGAGTATTTGGAGTGAAGTTAGGGGTTAATGTTTATGCGAATCTTATGTATGTATTTGTGGTAACATTATTTTTCCAGGATTTCAGGAATTTTTTTGAGATATATATAGGCTAACGCCGTTAAAATTTGTCTTTTCCTTTTAATCATCACCTGGCGTGTATAAGTGTGTGTTACACATAAAAGTGCTAAATTTTTCAAATAAAGTTTATTTTTTTTTTACCGGCGCAACGTTGTTTCTTGTAAGTAAATTATACTGTCTATTTCTGTTTGCTAAATACAAAGCTATCAGGGTTTTATTAGATAAACAATATTTTTTTGGTTTCGCACACATTTTGTTTAACAAAATGTGTATAAAACCTTTGATAATCTCTAGATTCTATTATGAGCAAGAAAAGATTTCTCTACCTAAAGATATTTTTTTCACCTAATTAGGTATAATTTTCAACATCAGAAACTACATAAACCAAAAAGGAAAAGAAATCTGTTTTATTGGCTCTAACGTAGTTGATTGGTGGCAAAAGGTAATGTCAGCCAAAGAAAAGCCAACATTCATACTAAAATCTAAATTAAAACTTAACCACAAAAACTGAATTTTGATCCCTTAGACTTCGGTGTCATTTATTGGCGTAATTTCTGTGCCTTGGAGACCACAAAGCCTGCAGCTCGATTTTTTTTGGCCCACCAACGTTAATCTCGGACGGGATAATTACACAAGAGTACACTGAAAATAGTATAAATCTGTGAGTAAAAGTTTTCCCAGAAGAATCACAAAATCTGTATGCTTAAACAAAATTTCCACATCAAGAAAACAAGAAAAAAAAAACGTAAAGAAAAATTTATTTAATTGTGAAAAATTTACAAAGAAATTAAAAATTGCAAAAAGTGAAAATTTTTAATTAAATAATAATAAAGAACCTTAAACTACATAAAGACAGTGCCAGAACTTTTAAGTGATTGTTGTGAAGAACATTGAAATATTAGTTATCTAAAAAGAAAAAGAAATAAAATCGCAAATTATAAAAATAACAATATATTAAATAGGTACTTGCGTTATTTCCCCGAAAACGGCAAAAGTACCACAAAATCCATATTTGCGACGGGCTTAAGACAATTTTTTTAACTTTGAATTCATTTTTTTTAAATATTTAAGTAAAAGTGATATAATTTGTCTATTTTGTTGCTATATTTTTAATGTTTACACTGTAAATGCAAAAATCACGATCAAAATTTAAGAAAATAATTGAAAATAAACGTCAAAAAAAAAAAAGTAAAAAAAAACTATCAATTTAGTGCCAAAACAAAATTAAAAGAAGAAAATAAGAACAATATTGTTTAAATGATCTAAATTCTATAAATAAATATAAAAAGAGAGGCTTTATAAATGATATCGTAAGTTTCAACTGAGATAAGTGAGCAAAAACAATCGTTGTCAGTTATAACAGTACAGTGCGGGTAAATAAAATAAGGGTGACATAAAAAAATAGAAAAAAATTAGAGAAACGAATTTTATTTGTATAAAATTACATACGATTAATCATTTTTTTATTTAATAACGATTAAAATTTAAATATATATAAAAAAAAATCCCTTTTAAATCCTATTATCCCTAATCCCGATTCCTCACCACTACAACCTGAAAGATCTTTCATCGTTGGAGTTCCAGTGTACCCATACCTATGTAAGTGATTCGTTTTTTTTTATTTCCTAAATTATCTAAATACCTAAAAGATAACAAAGTTATAATAATGAAAAACATTTGTGTTGGTGGCTCTGCTAACAACATTTTGTATAAATGTTAAAAATTAATTATGTTAACTTTGTTCCTTTAATTCCTAAAATTCCCTTTTCTTTTCTCCCCTATAAAAAAAATAATATCATAATCAGTTGGGAAATAAAAAAACCATTAAAATAAGTGCAAACATAAATGAAAATATTAAGAATTAATTCAAATATTAATAAAAACGTTTTTAATTATTTTATTCATAAATCAAAACAAGTTTTGCTAAAAATAAACTCATTTTGATTGGTCAATATGAATTCGCCGCAATTTGTCAAACTCACCACAGTCTATTTTTAGACCACAACGTTGCATTTTTTTTCATTTATTTGCTTGCACTAATTTTCATTGTTTTAAATTTTAATCAAAACGTTATTATATTAATAATTTAAAATAAAAGTAAAATTATGATTAATTTAATATGTAGATCTAATACTCGATTAAAATTTTAATGTTTTTTTTTTTGTTTAAAAAGTGCGCTATTGTTAAATAATTTGTACTTTATATTCGGAATTTTGACACAGTGAAATTTAGTTGTCCGGGTTCGAATCTTAGCGGAGGAAAATTTTTTTTTCTATTTTTTTATTTTTTTTATTGAATATTTAATATATAATATTGGATATTGGATTTTTTTTTATTTGAATTAATTATTAAGGAAAAGAATAAATCAAATATAATAACAAAAAAAAAAGAACATCCAATACCCGTATGTTTATCGGTGTTGCAACATTTGTTGACCGGGTTCAATACCTACTGGAGGCAAAGTAATTTTCTAATTATTTTTTTTTGTATTTTTTGTGATTATTTTATTTATATTTTCTTTTATTTTTTGTTTTAATAGAAAAATATTAGGGCAACAGAATTAGACGCCTAAAAATACATTTTTTTTCGTGATTTTTGCATATATCTTTCATATTTTTGTTATAATGAGCTCAAGAATAAGTTTTGTAGTAAGCTAGATTTAATTTATTGTTGGCATAAAAATAATGCTTAATCTAATTTCTATTTTTATTAATAAATATTGTTAAAAAGATGAACTAAATTCTCTAATTGTTTGATTCCAAAGGCTACTGATGGTGTAGGTAATGCAGTCTGGGATCATGTATAATATTCACGGCAAAAATTACATGATCATGGTTGGGAGGGGATTTATGTTGTGACAACAACAATCACAACTTGGTCAATATTGATTGTGCATAATGCTTTCAAGCAGCAGTGCCTCTCAAACTGTAACATACTGTGGGTATTATTAACATTGAATAAAAGCTTTGAGTTGAAAGTTGTTTGCAATTATGGCAACACTAAATGATTAATATCAAAAGCTCTAGAATTCGAATATTCTAGTTTGAAGATCATTGCAGAAATAGAGCTTTCTAGATGGTAATGCAGCGTATATAAATTGGCCGTAAGAACACCAAACGAGTGAGTCTAATTTGAAACATCGTTAAGTAAAGACATCAACTATCAGTGTATACTAGGGTGGTTTTATCTCATATGGTAAAAAAATGCGAAGATGCGTTATTTGTATTATTATTGCTTATTATGGACAAATACTTGTACTTTGGAATCCCATTTCATTTAAATATGTTTGCTACGGTATACCGTTAATTTTTTTTTATGTCAGGTATTAGGGTGGTTTTATCTCATAGGGTAAAAAAAAAATTCAGAATTTGTTTGGGGGCACCCCCCTAAAATGTTTCTTTCTGGATTGCCAAAGTTTGAGCACAATTGGAAGATGTTAACCCGTGCCACTGAGGCCTCAAAGTTTTGAAATCTAGATTTTTTGGCAGTTTGGCGACTTCGGCGACCCATATCTCTGGAACGAAAGCTATTTGCCCGTGTAATACATCAAATTAAAGGCCATAATGTTTACAATATTTTACATTCTACACAATAGCGAGGAGTCAAGCTCATCACAGATTACAACCAATTACTTCAAAAGGATGAGCAACAAAAACAAGTCGCCAAACTGCCAAAAAATCGAGATTTTCAAAACTTTGAGGCCCCAGTGGCACGTGTTAACATCTTTCAATCATGCTCAGACTTTGGCAATCTTAAAATCTAACAAAATGAAACATTTTAGGGGGTGCCCCCAAAAAAATCCGACATCGATTTTTTAAAACCACTTTAGTGTATAATTGTACATTATAAAGTGTGTGTATTTCTGCGAATTTATAAACGTGTATAAAAACATTCACCCGTATTATGGTTGTCGTCGTCGACGCAAGTTGACACACATTTGGTATTCTTTAAGTCAATACGGCGTCGATATTGTATTGTGTCGACACTGATTTTGTCGAGATGTGTTTGTATCCTCCAAATTATTTTTATTTTGTACTAGCTGACCCGGTGCGCTTCGCCACCCCAATTAGAAGAATGAAATAGTACTATTAAGTCTCCCTTTGTGAATCTAATTGTAAATGTCTAATTTCATATTTCTGGGTCCATTATTATAGAAAATGCAAAAGAAAGTTACCACTAAAGACACCTTTTGTGAATTCAAATTCATTCAGAATCATGTGTGCCTAAAATTATTATAAAATATTCAAAAAGTACCATTGCAATAAACAAATAGTACCATTGATTATCACTTTTGAATTCGCATTCACTAAACCATAACCCGTCAAGTTTGAGTTTTAAATTTGTATAGCCTTTCCTATATTATCAACTAATTTTGTTTCTATAACAATTAATATTTAAAAATTATCACAAAACCCAAAAAAAAACGAAACCGCTGTTTTAAATTCTTTGGTTTTTTGGAAACGCTAGGTCCATTATAGTAAATTCACAAAAGTACATATGAGAACAAAGAAAAAGTACCAAGAAGTATGGCCTTGAATTTTCACTCACTTGGGACCATAGACGCCTAATTTCATATTTCTATGTCCATTATTACAGAAAATTCAAAAAGTACCATTAGAATATAGAAAAACTACCAAAAAGCAGTCACTTGTAGATTCCCACTCACTCCGGTCCGTATAAGCTTAATTTCATGTTTTTAGGTTCATTGGCGAAGAAATTACAAAAAGTACCATTCGAATAAAGAAAAAGTACCAAAAAGTCTCCCCCTAGAATTCTCACTTACTTATGACCATATATGCTTATTTTCATGTTTCTAAGTCCATAGTTATAGAAAATTCAAAAAAGTACCATTATAATATAGAAAAAGTACCAAAAAACCCACACTTGTGGTTTCCTACTCACTCGGTTTATATATAAGCTTTATTTTATGTTTCTAGGTTCATTGGTGAAGAAATTACAAAAAGTACCATTCCAATAAAGAAAAAGTACCAAAAAGTCTCCCCCTAGAATTCTCACTCACTTAGGACCGTATATGTTTAATTTCATGTTTCTAAGTCCATTGTTATAGAAATTTCAAAAAAGTACCATTAGAAGAACAAAAAAGTACCTATAGTTCAGTTCACACATTTTGGTACCTAAATATTATACCCTATGCCTAACACAAACTTCACTCAGATACAAATCAGCTAACTTTAATGTCGATAAGTGAAATAATTTAAAATATTAAAAAAGTACCATTAGGAGAAAAGTACCAATTTCCCTTTTCTTCCTCGAACACCCCTCAAGTTCGAAATTTAAAAATATTCCATTTTGCCAAAATTGTTTATGCTACAGACATGTCTCAAAATATTAAAATCTGTGTTAATGTGCCCAAGAAAAAATATGTTTTAAAAAAGTACCAAACTGTTTACCCGGATTTGGCCCAATATACACCTTGGCACTCGAGTTCCAAATAACACCCTGTTAGTTAATTTGTGTATGAATCCAGGAACCAATGTTAAAAAAAATTATCAAAATTGGCTTAATAATTTCAAATAAAATGTATTTTCCCGATTTTATCCACTTTTTGGTACCTTTTTTATCCCCATTGCTTTGGTAAAATTTAATTCAAATAAATTTCTATATCGTGGTGGGAGATCATAATAAAATATTCGTATGTCTATGTCAAATTATAGAAAAACATATTTTATGAAAAAGTACCAAAAATAAATACAATTTTTATCCCTTAGGGGTTGAATTTCCAAAAAGTACCAAATTCATATTTTTTATTTTTTGATAGTTAATGAATACGATTTAAAATTTGTTTCTATGTTTATTGGTTTAAAAGATACATAGGGTGCAAAAAAAGTACCAAAATACAGTTTTTACCCGTTTTCTCCCCTAAATGTTTCGAATTTCGAAAAAGTACGAAACACCTGTCAGCTTATTTTTTAAATGGAGTAACATGCAATTTTAAGTTTTTTTGTATCTTTATTAGTTTTGAAGATATAAGGTTACCGAATTTACCCGTTTTTACCCTTTTTTACCCCCTAAACGTTCGAATTTCGAATTTCGTGATTCTAGCTTCAGCCGTTTGGGCTGTGCGATGATGAATCAGTCAGTCAGTCAGTCAATAACGTTATCTACTCTTTTATATATATAGATGACAGCGAATGAGTAATTTAATTTGCTATGTAATTTTTTTTCAATGTATATTTTCTCGTGATCTCGTTTTGTTTTCTAATGCATTTTAATCAATAATTTTTGTTTTATATTTTAATAATGAAAATAATAATAAAAGAATTTCACGTAAATTTTATATTTTTTCAATGAAATTGGATAATCGCTAACGTGAACAATTTCATTAACATGAACTGCCTTGGTTTTAATTAATTCACGTTACCGCGAGTGTACTGTATGTATCTACACAAATTTTTCTCCAAATAAGTTTTATATAAACTGAATTAATGTCACCTAATTTTATGATGTCGGCTCCCATATAAGGCCTACTTTCAAAAATCACTTTAACGAGCATAAATCTCTTAAATGTTGGTATAAACACAAAATTCAACAGAAATAACTTCCATATAGACATAAATCACACGACCTAATTTCATTGTGATAGGTCCATAATTAGTCATAGCTCCCATATAATGCCCTCTTACGAAATCATTCACGAAAATAAATTATAGTGTAGGGTATTATATGGTCGAGCTTGGCCGAACATACTTCCTTACTTGTTTTTATCTGCTGATAACTTTTTTAATAAGTATAGCTGAATCAAAAACAAAAAATTTGCATTTTCATACTAAATGCTATACAAAAATTAAAAGTTCAACTTTAACCTTAAATTGCTCAACAACTGCTGAACCGATTTTAATGAAATTAAAACTGGATAAAAATTCAAGAAGATATCTGGCCATCAAAAAATATCTCTGTCGGTTCAAAAGTTACAGAGTTTTGGCCGATGAAAAACTATAATGAGTCATTGTGCGCCGACGCGCACCATTTGCCGCCGATCTAATTTTAACATAGAATTAAAGTTTAACTTATATCTTAAAGATAAATCGAAACTAGCTGCATTTTCATGCCTATAAACAAATGGCATGCAAAAATTATCAACTTGAAAGCTTATAAAAATATATGTATATAAAGAAAATTTAGTTCTTAACAAAACAAGCTCATCACAGATTACAACCAATTACTTAAAAAGGATGAGCAACAAAAACAAGTCGCCAAACTGCCAAAAAATCGAGATTTTCAAAACTTTGAGGCCCCAGTGGCACGTGTTAACATCTTTCAATCATGCTCAGACTTTGGCAATCTTAAAATCTAACAAAATGAAACATTTTAGGGGGTGCCCCCAAAAAAATCCGACATCGATTTTTTAAAACCACTTTAGTGTATACTTGTACATTTTAAAGTGTGTGTATTTCTGCGAATTTATAAACGTGTATAAAAACATTCACCCGTATTATGGTTGTCGTCGTCGACGCAAGTTGACACACATTTGGTATTCTTTAAGTCAATACGGCGTCGATATTGTATTGTGTCGACACTGATTTTGTCGTCGTCATTTTTGGTGACGACTAGTTGTTTTTTAAAGTTAAAAATCAAAAGATATAACAAAATGGAAAAAAATTAAAGTAACAAATTCTTACCAATTTAAAAAACTTGTTGAGGAGTTGCGGAAAAATCCTTCTCTCGCAAGAGGATTGAATCAAGGAAATGTTTCAAGCAATTTTAAAGTTCAATGAGAAGATATGACCAAAGTTTTAAATGCTCTTGGCCCACCCAGGAGACTTTTAGATGGATGGCAAAAGGTATGGAAATTATTAGATGTATATATATGGGGGATTTCACGTCAAGTGAACCAACTTTTAAAATCGATGTCTTCCGATCGGGATGAAATTTACACCAAGGTTAGACCTATTGGATAGTAATTCAGACAATAGTTTAGATAGCTATTTCTTCAATCTTTCGAAAAAAAATATTTAAAAAAAAATAAAAAAATTTTCCGAAATCAAAAACTTTTTTTTCAAAATGGGCCCTTTTTTTCTTAAAATAAAGCTTAGATATTTTCCTTGAAGACCTATTTGGTCGCTTAGTTGGATTCGAGTTTGATATCTATCAAAAAAATGTTTTGTAACTCAAAACATGCAATTTTTGACTTTTTTTGCAAAATCAAAAACTTTGTTGACTTTTTTTTTCAAAATGGACCCTTTTTTAATTTTTTTTTTTGCTCAAAAGAAAACTTTTATATTTTCCTTTCAGACCTATTTGGTGGCTTAGTGGGATGCGAGTGGGATATCTTTCAAAATAAATGTTTTGTAACTCAAAACATGCAATTTTTCACTTTTTTCAAAATCGAACTTTTTTTTCCAAAATGGGCCCTTTTTAAATTTTTTTTTTGCTCAAAAGAAAGCTTGGGTCTAGTCCTTTAAGATCTGTTTGGTCGCTTAGTGGGATGCGAGTGGGATATATAGCAAAATAAATGTTTTGTAACTCAAGATATACAATTTTAGATTTTTTTTTTTGGCAAAATCGAAGTATTTTTTTGCTCAAAAGAAAGCTTAGGTCTATTCCTTTAAGAGCTTTTTGGTCTCGTAGTGGGATGCGAGTGGAATATCTATCAAAAAAATATTTTGTAAGTCATTTTGAATAAATAAAGATTTGTTACAATTTTTAAACTACTAAACGGCTTTTATTTGCAATCAAAAGTATCCGGTTTATTTAAAGGAAATAAACCAGCGTTTTGAAAAGGTTAAAACGTAACAACTGGTGTCAGAAGTGGGATTGCAAATTAATAAGCATGAAGTTTGAAGAACTAAAAGTTGAACAACTCAAGAAAGAACTGAGTAAGTTGGAGTTACCAACAGCAGGTAATCAGGCGGAATTGCAGAAGAGGCTCATAGATGAATTTAAGCGCCGTGATATTGACATCGGTGCTTACGAATTCGAGTATAAGGAAGAAATGGAAGTTTCTACACGTTCAACAACAAGCAGCTTGGATTTAAGCACAATGTTCGCGACTATGATGGAAAAAATGGAAACAGCCAACGAGAAACTTCTGTCTGAAGTTAAAGAAGTTCAAGAAACTTCTAAAGTAAACAACGAGAAACTTGCCGACAATGAGAAACTTCGTGCTGAGGTTAAAGCTGAAGTCAAAGAAACTATCAAACACTTAGCTGAAATGGAAGCGAAACTTCAAGAATCCTCTAGAGCTACAGATGAAAAAATTCAGGAAATGTCTGAGGTTATTAACAGCAGAGTGGATGTCGTTGACAAAAAGGTGTCCGAATTAGAGAGCGGCCTAGAAAAACAATCCCAAGATGTTGATAATAAATTTCTCGATCTGGAAATGAAAATTAATAATCTTCAATGCCAAGACGGACCGGTGCGAATTATTTCAGAAACATCGAGTAGAATAAATGCTCCTAGTTTTGATGGCAGCACACCATTTAATGTTTTCAAGTTCCAGTTTGATACAGTTGCCAAGAGAAATGTATGGAGTAATGAAGAAAGAGCTATAGAATTGATTTTGGCCTTGAAAGGGAACGCAGCAATAGTTCTTGAAAACGTACCAGTAAGTAACAGAAATAGCTATGATGACATAATGGATGCTCTACAACGTAAGTATGGTGGAGAACACATGAAAGAAATATACCGAATGGAATTGCGTGGTAGAGTACAAAAACCTAATGAGACGCTACAAGACTTTGCGGCAGAAATCGAACGTTTGATGCAGCTTACATATCCAGACGAAAACCATCCGTTATTGGACCATTTCAAGATTGAGGCATTTGTGAATGGGCTTCGTGACCCTGATGTAAAACATGCGGTTTATGCCACACGGAAGTCAACATTTGCGGAAACCGTTTCATTCGCGTTGGCACAAGAAACAGCAAAATTAATGTCTAAGCCGCAAATATGCAAGGTACGGAATATCGAGGTTATAGCTGAAAATGAGAGAAATATAGTCAGTGAAATAAAAGAGGCAGTTTTAGAGGCTTTAAATGAGAAGTAAGGTAAAGCTAAAATCAAATGCTATAACTGCGGAAAAACTGGTCATATTCAGCGAAACTGCAAAGCATCGAGTAAACGAGCCAGATCTGTTTCGCCAAGAAACGAACAGCAGGCGAATCGTAGTTCATCACAATAGTCACCTTTAAACTAAAACGAGCTAGCGCTATGGGGCAAGAACTAGCTCCGACATCTGAGGGCCCCACAATCTCCATATCCGTAATTCAGCAGAAAAATAGCAACCTTACTGCTTGTGGGTACATAAACGGTCAGAAGCACGTTTTTACTATAGACACTGGGGCATCACAGTCTATCGTCAAGCCCGATTTAGTCAAAAACACAATTGAACCCTTACGTGGGGTAAGTCTGCACACAGCTACTGGGGAGCCAGCCACTGTCTATGGTAAAGTAAATGTGAAAGTAACCATTGCCAATG
Source organism: Calliphora vicina (assembly GCF_958450345.1). Taxonomy (NCBI): domain Eukaryota; kingdom Metazoa; phylum Arthropoda; class Insecta; order Diptera; family Calliphoridae; genus Calliphora; species Calliphora vicina. The sequence goes on along the minus strand of NC_088780.1, from coordinate 67,438,624 downwards.
TTAGCGTCAATCATGTATTTATTGTTGCCGATATTGTGGACGATGTAATCATTGGTGCTGATTTCATGATTAGTCATGGCATTACTTTGGATATGGGACAAAAGGTTATGATTTGGCGAAATGTGGAAATACCCCTTGACGTCGGACATGAAAATAGGACTCAAGTAAGAAAGCTAGTTACCGTCGAGCATCTGAGACTACCACCACAGTCAGAAACTTTAGTATGGGCCTGTATGGAAGGAGATTGTGAGGACAACAGTTTGTGGGAGGTAGAACCAGCAGAAATAAAAAGTGATCTTATAACAGCAAAAGCCCTCGTTAAACCCTGCAACAACAAAATAGTTCCTGTAAGAGTGCTTAACCTGTCCAGCTCTGAAAAAGTCGTTAAACCAAATTCCGAAATAGGTCGATGCACTTCAGCAGAGGCAGTAATCAATTGCGAGAAAAACCCGGAACATGCAAATAAATCCACCAAGGAACACGAGCTACTAGCGGAATATGTGGGGAAATAGGTAGGAGGATTAGCGCCGTCTGATAGAAATAAGGCCAAACAGCTTCTGAAGAAACATACCTCGGTCTTCGCCTTAAAAAGTCAAAGCCAAGGTAGAACGGCAATTGTAAAGCATCAAATAAATACTGGCGAAACGAGGCCCATAAAGCAGGCGCCCAGAAGTATTCCTCTAGCAAAACGAAGTGAGGTGAAGGAGTTGGTTAACGAAATGGAGCGGGATGGAGTAATCGAACCATCTTCAAGTCTTTGGAGCTCGCCTGTTGTGTTAGTTAAAAAGAAAGACGGCAGCACTAGGTTTTGCGTCGATTATAGAAAGCTGAACGACGTTACCAAAAAAGAAAGCTACCCGCTACCAAGAATTGACGACACCCAGGACACATTAGCTGGAACAAAATGGTTCTCCACATTGGACTTGCAAAGTGGTTATTGGCAGGTAGAGATTGCAGAAAAAGACAAAGAGAAAACTGCGTTTAGTGCCAGTGATGGATTATGGCAGTTTAATGTAATGCCCTTTGGACTCTGCAATGCTCCAGCCACTTTCGAACGTTTAATGGAACATATGTTGAAAGGACTTCACTGGAAGACATGCTTGGTGTACCTCGATGACATAATTGTCATTGGGAAGTCTTTCGATGAACACTTGAAAAACCTTGAAGAAGTCCTTAAACGAATAGCAGCGGCTGGACTAAAACTTAGCGTAAAGAAATGTACATTGTTCCAGAAAGAAGTTAAGTATTTAGGGCATCGCGTAACAGCAGACGGCATATCAACAGATGAGGACAAAATACGAGCCGTAAAGGACTGGCCTCGTCCGAGAAATTTTCACGAATTGCGCAGTTTTCTAGGCCTTTGCACGTACTACCGACGATTTGTACCGAATTTTGCCAGTGTTGCCGCAAGCCTACATGAGCTAACGCAGAAGTCGCGAGCGTTCCTGTGGAGTGAATCTCAAGAACATGCATTCCTTCAGTTAAAGGAATTGTTGTGTACAGCACCAATTTTGGCATATCCCATCCCAGGGGCGAAGTTTGTGCTAGACAGCGATGCGAGTGGATACGGAATAGGCGGTGTGCTTTCGCAGGTGATCAACGGGACGGAAAAGGTCATAGGCTACTACAGCCGAATACTTTCCAAGCCTGAGAGAAATTACTGCGTAACGCGACGTGAACTCTTGGCAGTATTAGAGTGTGTGAAGCATTTCCACAAGTATTTGTATGGTCAGCACTTCCAACTGAGAACCGATCATTCTGCCCTCAGGTGGTTGTTGCAATTTAAACAACCTGAAGGGCAACTGGCTCGTTGGATTGAGCGGCTTCAGAGCTATGACTCTAGCATCGAGCACCGGAAGGGTTTGAAACACGGCAATGCGGACGCGCTCTCAAGACGGCCTTGCAACGTGGAATGCAAGCATTGCGCAAAAGCCGAGAGAAAGGAATGTGTCATTGACGTTCGACTAATGCATATAGAGTCCAGTGCAGATTGGTCTGTATCACAGAGAAATGACCCCATACTGTCTAAAATAATATCGGTAAAAGAAGAAGGCAGAAGGCCAGCCAGCAATGATATATCGGCCGAAAGACCACTGATGAAATCGTATTGGGCCCTATGTAATAGTCTGCTTATACCGCATATGGGAAAGTGCTGACGGTAAAACAGTGACAAATCTAATTGTTGTACCATCCTCTAAAATAAACGAAGTAATGAAAGAGTTTCATGACGGTACCAGTGGTGGTCATCTTGGTGTGACAAAAACCTTAGAGAAGCTAAAACAACGTTTTTATTGGGTGGGTTGTCAGCAAGCAGTAGCCGATTGGGTAACCAATTGTCCACAATGCATAGCAGCGAAGGGTCCAGTAAGAAGAAGTCGTGGACAACTTCAGCAGTATAACTCAGGTGCGCCATTCGAGCGGATTGCGATGGATGTAGCAGGCCCTGTCCCTGTCAGTGATGCTGGAAACCGTTACGTTCTAGTGGTTATGGATTATTTCAGCAAATGGCCAGAGGTATATGCAATACCCAATCAGGAAGCTAAAACAGTTATAAGCGTATTTGTGAACAACTGGGTGTGTCGCTATGGTGTTCCACTGGAGTTGCACTCGGATCAGGGTAGAAATTTTGAATCCGCCGTATTCAAGGAAATGTGCGATTAATACGGAATAAGAAAAACCAGAACAACGCCACTGCATCCTCAATCTGATGGCATTGTCGAATGATTCAATCGCACCCTGGAGGAATATTTAAGAAAAGTGGTCAGTGCACACCAGAAGGACTGGGATGAACACATACCAAAATTTCTATTGGCATACAGGTCAGCTGTTCATGACTCGACCTCTCGAACACCTGCAAAAATTGGGACAGAACTCAAGTTGCCTGGTGATTTAGAATTCGGTATTAACTTTTAATAAAATTATCTTTTACTAAATGAACATTAACAATATTAGTTAATAAAAAATATACAAAATACATCCCCAAAAAGGGGATGCTTTAGTTATGGCCAATACTGTATGTATAAATATTTCGGCCCTAATTTTGTGAATCACGTCACCAAAGTGCTATTTATGTGGAAAGCAAAAACAAAATTTAAACAATTTTTAAAATTTGTTTTTATTTTATATACAAATTTTTCAAATTATGAAAGGCAAATCAACACTTGAATTTTGGTGCATTTGTTCTGTTCTGAATTTGTATATAAAAGAAAAACAAATTTTTTAAATTTTGTTTTAGCTTTCCACATAAATATCACTTTGGTGACGTGATTTATAAAATTAGGGCCTTCCTTTCAATGTCCGTTAACCGGTTTGACTGTACATGATTAACCGAAAAACTGTTTTTTTAAAAAAAAGCCAAACCAGTATTTAAAAAGTAGATTTTTTATAAACTCTAGTTTTATTACTACATTGCCAGACGAAATGAACTTTAATTTTATAAATTTATATGTTTTTTGTACAAATAATTATAACAATGTATCTTTTTTTTAGGCTGCACAAAAGTTTTATTCTCTTCTGGTGTTAAAGAAGTTTCGTGCACTTAACATATCGCAATCAGCGCCATATTCCGATATAGTTGTAACACGAGGACAGCTGTTTGAAAATCCTAAATTGTAAATGTTTGAAAATGTTTTATTTATTTTAATTATAAATGTCTATTTTTGTATACCATTATTAAAATCTGATTAATGTTTATTACCATAATTTAATTATTTTATCATGTACATAAATAATGTGAACATTATTTTGTGATGTTTGTAAAAAGTAAGTATATACATATCAAGTATGTTCGCGTACCTAATAATTTGTAATAATTTATACACATTATTACTGAAAGTTACAGCATTCTTTTTCATTGATAGTGTTTGTGCGTAAAATAAAAGAAATGCAGTGTTTAAAATTTTTAAATTTCTGTATTAGGAATGCATATCATAATTGATTTTTGTAAATGTTTGAAATTAACCATAAAACAAGTTCTATTGTAAAGCTAAGATGTATGTAAGCAATAATTATTTGCAGAAATTATAGTTATTATGTTAACAGAAGTATGTATTCGACAATGGCTACTTTCGACTTTAAAGATTTGGGGAGTTAAAATTATACCATATTCAAGGACATATTTGTAATATTTATAATAATTTTTTTAGGATTGTTATACCTTGTTGGATATCTTGTAGGGTATCTTGTCCAGATTCTATTTTTTACGAGTTTTGTACATATTGTTAACAGATTTGAAATTTATACAATTGAAATATGTATATAATGATTTTTCGTATACATGCGGAACTTTGACTAGGATTTTAACTGTTGGCGCCTCACGGTGGCTCAGATCTCAGTTTCATCGGCCAAAAGTCTAACTTTTTGTTAACTCCGATTTCAAAAATGTTTTTGTTTTGTTATGTTGGAAGGATAATAGTCTTTAAGAACTGATGTGATTTGTCACTGTACCGTTTATACCTGATGTGTTATACATTTTTTTTCTCAGGTACTATATTTTAGACAAATTTGAATTTCAGTGAAATAAAAGTGCTTAGGGTCAAAAGGGGTTACTACCAGGAGAAAGGCAAAAGTGTCCGCTTTAAGCCTATATATATATATATATATATATATATATACTTGTTTGTTGAGCACTTTTTTCATTTGAATGAAATTACTCCCAATTTTTTTTTTTCTATTTTTATTTTACCTGTTCATATGACTGACACAAAGTACAAGTCGCAATTTTGAAGATATTGCAATAAAATTTGGTACATACATTTGTTTCAGCCCGAGGACGAAGCCTATTGAAAATGACTGAAACGGTCCATTATTTCACCTAGCACCCATACAAATGTTCCCCTGAAGTTATACTTTATCGGTCGTAAATGGTTAATTTATATACAGTGAACACCGCCTAACGTGAACAAGCTTTTGTTTACATTGACTACTCTGTAACGTGAACAAACTCAGAAAGCTCTATAACGTGAACAATTTGTTTTCACTGCATTTGTTTTCTAATCTGACTGAAATACATACATTAAATTCGATTTTTAAAGTTAAAAAAATGTGTTTGTATCCTCCAAATTATTTTTATTTTGTATGACAGCGAATGAGTAATTTAATTTGCTATGTAATTTTTTTTCAATGTATATTTTCTCGTGATCTCGTTTTGTTTTCTAATGCATTTTAATCAATAATTTTTGTTTTATATTTTAATAATGAAAATAATAATAAAAGAATTTCACGTAAATTTTATATTTTTTCAATGAAATTGGATAATCGCTAACGTGAACAATTTCATTAACATGAACTGCCTTGGTTTTAATTAGTTCACGTTACCGCGAGTGTACTGTATGTATCTACACAAATTTTTCTCCAAATAAGTTTTATATAAACTGAATTAATGTCACCTAATTTTATGATGTCGGCTCCCATATAAGGCCCACTTTCAAAAATCACTTTAACGAGCATAAATCTCTTAAATGTTGGTATAAACACAAAATTCAACAGAAATAACTTCCATATAGACATAAATCACACGACCTAATTTCATTGTGATAGGTCCATAATTAGTCATATCTCCCATATAATGCCCTCTTATGAAAATCATTCTCGAAAATAAATTATAGTGTAGGGTATTATATGGTCGAGCTTGGCCGAACATACTTCCTTACTTGTTTTTATCTGCTGATAACTTTTTTAATAAGTATAGCTGAATCAAAAACAAAAAATTTGCATTTTCATACTAAATACTATACAGAAATTAAAAGTTCAACTTTAACCTTAAATTGCTCAACAACTGCTGAACCGATTTTAATGAAATTAAAACTGGATAAAAATTCAAGAAGATATCTGGCCATCAAAAAATATCTCTATCGGTTCAAAAGTTACAGAGTTTTGGCCGATGAAAAACTATAATGAGTCATTGTGCGCCGACGCGCACCATTTGCCGGCGATCTAGTTTTAACATAGAATTAAAGTTTAACTTATATCTTAAAGATAAATCGAAACTAGCTGCATTTTCATGCCTATAAACAAATGGCATGCAAAAATTATCAACTTGAAAGCTTATAAAAATATATGTATATAAAGAAAATTTAGTTCTTAACAAAACAAGGTTTTAATTTTTCAAATCGGATGAAAATTGTAATAGTTATTCAACTTTTTATTAACACATTTTATAGTATTGTTACGAAATTGTACTTGAATTCAAATATAACGATTTTATCGGCTGATTTAAAGTTGCATAATGCTTTCAAGCAGCAGTGCCTCTCAAACTGTAACATACTGTGGGTATTATTAACATTGAATAAAAGCTTTGAGTTGAAAGTTGTTTGCAATTATGGCAACACTAAATGATTAATATCAAAAGCTCTAGAATTCGAATATTCTAGTTTGAAGATCATTGCAGAAATAGAGCTTTCTAGATGGTAATGCAGCGTATATAAATTGGCCGTAAGAACACCAAACGAGTGAGTCTAATTTGAAACATCGTTAAGTAAAGACATCAACTATCAGTGTATACTAGGGTGGTTTTATCTCATATGGTAAAAAAAATGCGAAGATGCGTTATTTGTATTATTATTGCTTATTATGGACAAATACTTGTACTTTGGAATCCCATTTCATTTAAATATGTTTGCTACGGTATACCGTTAATTTTTTTTTATGTCAGGTATTAGGGTGGTTTTATCTCATAGGGTAAAAAAAAAATTCAGAATTTGTTTGGGGGCACCCCCCTAAAATGTTTCTTTCTGGATTGCCAAAGTTTGAGCACAATTGGAAGATGTTAACCCGTGCCACTGAGGCCTCAAAGTTTTGAAATCTAGATTTTTTTGGCAGTTTGGCGACTTCGGCGACCCATATCTCTGGAACGAAAGCTATTTGCCCGTGTAATACATCAAATTAAAGGCCATAATGTTTACAATATTTTACATTCTACACAATAGCGAGGAGTCAAGCTCATCACAGATTACAACCAATTACTTAAAAAGGATGAGCAACAAAAACAAACTGCCAAAAAATCGAGATTTTCAAAACTTTGAGGCCCCAGTGGCACGTGTTAACATCTTTCAATCATGCTCAGACTTTGGCAATCTTAAAATCTAACAAAATGAAACATTTTAGGGGGTGCACCCCAAAAAAATCCGACATCGATTTTTTAAAACCACTTTAGTGTATAATTGTACATTATAAAGTGTGTGTATTTCTGCGAATTTATAAACGTGTATAAAAACATTCACCCGTATTATGGTTGTCGTCGTCGACGCAAGTTGACACACATTTGGTATTCTTTAAGTCAATACGGCGTCGATATTGTATTGTGTCGACACTGATTTTGTCGTGATGTGTTTGTATCCTCCAAATTATTTTTATTTTGTACTAGCTGACCCGGTGCGCTTCGCCACCCCAATTAGAAGAATGAAATAGTACTATTAAGTCTCCCTTTGTGAATCTAATTGTAAATGTCTAATTTCATATTTCTGGGTCCATTATTATAGAAAATGCAAAAGAAAGTTACCACTAAAGACACCTTTTGTGAATTCAAATTCATTCAGAATCATGTGTGCCTAAAATTATTATAAAATATTCAAAAAGTACCATTGCAATAAACAAATAGTACCATTGATTATCACTTTTGAATTCGCATTCACTAAACCATAACCCGTCAAGTTTGAGTAATTTTGTTTCTATAACAATTAATATTTAAAAATTATCACAAAACCCAAAAAAAAAACGAAACCGCTGTTTTAAATTCTTTGGTTTTTTGGAAACGCTAGGTCCATTATAGTAAATTCACAAAAGTACATATGAGAACAAAGAAAAAGTACCAAGAAGTATGGCCTTGAATTTTCACTCACTTGGGATCATAGACGCCCAATTTCATATTTCTATGTCCATTATTACAGAAAATTCAAAAAGTACCATTAGAATATAGAAAAAGTACCAAACAGCAGTCACTTGTAGATTCCCACTCACTCCGGTCCGTATAAGCTTAATTTCATGTTTTTAGGTTCATTGGCGAAGAAATTACAAAAAGTACCATTCGAATAAAGAAAAAGTACCAAAAAGTCTCCCCCTAGAATTCTCACTTACTTAGGACCATATATGCTTATTTTCATGTTTCTAAGTCCATAGTTATAGAAAATTCAAAAAAGTACCATTATAATATAGAAAAAGTACCAAAAAACCCACACTTGTGGTTTCCTACTCACTCGGCTTATATATAAGCTTTATTTTATGTTTCTAGGTTCATTGGTGAAGAAATTACAAAAAGTACCATTCCAATAAAGAAAAAGTACCAAAAAGTCTCCCCCTAGAATTCTCACTCACTTAGGACCGTATATGTTTAATTTCATGTTTCTAAGTCCATTGTTATAGAAATTTCAAAAAAGTACCATTAGAAGAACAAAAAAGTACCTATAGTTCAGTTCACACATTTTGGTACCTAAATATTATACCCTATGCCTAACACAAACTTCACTCAGATACAAATCAGCTAACTTTAATGCCGATAAGTGAAATAATTTAAAATATTAAAAAAGTACCATTAGGAGAAAAGTACAAATTTCCCTTTTCTTCCTCGAACACCCTCAAGTTCGAACTTTAAAAATATTCCATTTTGCCAAAATTGTTTATGCTACAGACATGTCTCAAAATATTAAAATCTGTGTTAATGTGCCCAAGAAAAAATATGTTTTAAAAAAGTACCAAACTGTTTACCCGGATTTGGCCCAATATACACCTTGGCACTCGAGTTCCAAATAACACCCTGTTAGTTAATTTGTGTATGAATCCAGGAACCAATGTTAAAAAAATTATCAAAATTGGCTTAATAATTTCAAATAAAATGTATTTTCCCGATTTTATCCACTTTTTGGTACCTTTTTTATCCCCATTGTTTTGGTAAAATTTAATTCAAATAAATTTCTATATCGTGGTGGGAGATCATAATAAAATATTCGTATGTCCATGTCAAATTATAGAAAAACATATTTTATGAAAAAGTACCAAAAATAAATACAATTTTTATCCCTTAGGGGTTGAATTTCCAAAAAGTACCAAATTCATATTTTTTATTTTTTGATAGTTAATGAATACGATTTAAAATTTGTTTCTATGTTTATTGGTTTAAAAGATACATAGGGTGCAAAAAAAGTACCAAAATACAGTTTTTACCCGTTTTCTCCCCTAAATGTTTCGAATTTCGAAAAAGTACGAAACACCTGTCAGCTTATTTTTTAAATGGAGTAACATGCAATTTTAAGTTTTTTTGTATCTTTATTAGTTTTGAAGATATAAGGTTACCGAATTTACCCGTTTTTACCCTTTTTTACCCCCTAAACGTTCGAATTTCCAAAAATCCCTTCTTATCGGATCGTTTTGGGGAGGGAGGAACCCACAGTTAAAATTTCGTGATTCTAGCTTCAGCCGTTTGGGCTGTGCGATGATGAATCAGTCAGTCAGTCAGTCAATAACGTTATCTACTCTTTTATATATATAGATGACAGCGAATGAGTAATTTAATTTGCTATGTAATTTTTTTTCAATGTATATTTTCTCGTGATCTCGTTTTGTTTTCTAATGCATTTTAATCAATAATTTTTGTTTTATATTTTAATAATGAAAATAATAATAAAAGAATTTCACGTAAATTTTATATTTTTTCAATGAAATTGGATAATCGCTAACGTGAACAATTTCATTAACATGAACTGCCTTGGTTTTAATTAATTCACGTTACCGCGAGTGTACTGTATGTATCTACACAAATTTTTCTCCAAATAAGTTTTATATAAACTGAATTAATGTCACCTAATTTTATGATGTCGGCTCCCATATAAGGCCTACTTTCAAAAATCACTTTAACGAGCATAAATCTCTTAAATGTTGGTATAAACACAAAATTCAACAGAAATAACTTCCATATAGACATAAATCACACGACCTAATTTCATTGTGATAGGTCCATAATTAGTCATAGCTCCCATATAATGCCCTCTTACGAAATCATTCACGAAAATAAATTATAGTGTAGGGTATTATATGGTCGAGCTTGGCCGAACATACTTCCTTACTTGTTTTTATCTGCTGATAACTTTTTTAATAAGTATAGCTGAATCAAAAACAAAAAATTTGCATTTTCATACTAAATGCTATACAAAAATTAAAAGTTCAACTTTAACCTTAAATTGCTCAACAACTGCTGAACCGATTTTAATGAAATTAAAACTGGATAAAAATTCAAGAAGATATCTGGCCATCAAAAAATATCTCTGTCGGTTCAAAAGTTACAGAGTTTTGGCCGATGAAAAACTATAATGAGTCATTGTGCGCCGACGCGCACCATTTGCCGCCGATCTAATTTTAACATAGAATTAAAGTTTAACTTATATCTTAAAGATAAATCGAAACTAGCTGCATTTTCATGCCTATAAACAAATGGCATGCAAAAATTATCAACTTGAAAGCTTATAAAAATATATGTATATAAAGAAAATTTAGTTCTTAACAAAACAAGCTCATCACAGATTACAACCAATTACTTAAAAAGGATGAGCAACAAAAACAAGTCGCCAAACTGCCAAAAAATCGAGATTTTCAAAACTTTGAGGCCCCAGTGGCACGTGTTAACATCTTTCAATCATGCTCAGACTTTGGCAATCTTAAAATCTAACAAAATGAAACATTTTAGGGGGTGCCCCCAAAAAAATCCGACATCGATTTTTTAAAACCACTTTAGTGTATACTTGTACATTTTAAAGTGTGTGTATTTCTGCGAATTTATAAACGTGTATAAAAACATTCACCCGTATTATGGTTGTCGTCGTCGACGCAAGTTGACACACATTTGGTATTCTTTAAGTCAATACGGCGTCGATATTGTATTGTGTCGACACTGATTTTGTCGTCGTCATTTTTGGTGACGACTAGTTGTTTTTTAAAGTAAAAATCAAAAGATATAACAAAATGGAAAAAAATTAAAGTAACAAATTCTTACCAATTTAAAAAACTTGTTGAGGAGTTGCGGAAAAATCCTTCTCTCGCAAGAGGATTGAATCGAGGAAATGTTTCAAGCAATTTTAAAGTTCAATGAGAAGATATGACCAAAGTTTTAAATGCTCTTGGCCCACCCAGGAGACTTTTAGATGGATGGCAAAAGGTATGGAAATTATTAGATGTATATATATGGGGGATTTCACGTCAAGTGAACCAACTTTTAAAATCGATGTCTTCCGATCGGGATGAAATTTACACCAAGGTTAGACCTATTGGATAGTAATTCAGACAATAGTTTAGATAGCTATTTCTTCAATCTTTCGAAAAAAAATATTTAAAAAAAAATAAAAAAATTTTCCGAAATCAAAAACTTTTTTTTCAAAATGGGCCCTTTTTTTCTTAAAATAAAGCTTAGATATTTTCCTTGAAGACCTATTTGGTCGCTTAGTTGGATTCGAGTTTGATATCTATCAAAAAAATGTTTTGTAACTCAAAACATGCAATTTTTGCAAAATCAAAAACTTTGTTGACTTTTTTTTTCAAAATGGACCCTTTTTTAATTTTTTTTTTTGCTCAAAAGAAAACTTTTATATTTTCCTTTCAGACCTATTTGGTGGCTTAGTGGGATGCGAGTGGGATATCTTTCAAAATAAATGTTTTGTAACTCAAAACATGCAATTTTTCACTTTTTTCAAAATCGAACTTTTTTTCCAAAATGGGCCCTTTTTAAATTTTTTTTTTGCTCAAAAGAAAGCTTGGGTCTAGTCCTTTAAGATCTGTTTGGTCGCTTAGTGGGATGCGAGTGGGATATATAGCAAAATAAATGTTTTGTAACTCAAGATATACAATTTTAGATTTTTTTTTTGGCAAAATCGAAGTATTTTTTTGCTCAAAAGAAAGCTTAGGTCTATTCCTTTAAGAGCTTTTTGGTCTCGTAGTGGGATGCGAGTGGAATATCTATCAAAAAAATATTTTGTAAGTCATTTTGAATAAATAAAGATTTGTTACAATTTTTAAACTACTAAACGGCTTTTATTTGCAATCAAAAGTATCCGGTTTATTTAAAGGAAATAAACCAGCGTTTTGAAAAGGTTAAAACGTAACAACTGGTGTCAGAAGTGGGATTGCAAATTAATAAGCATGAAGTTTGAAGAACTAAAAGTTGAACAACTCAAGAAAGAACTGAGTAAGTTGGAGTTACCAACAGCAGGTAATAAGGCGGAATTGCAGAAGAGGCTCATAGATGAATTTAAGCGCCGTGATATTGACATCGGTGCTTACGAATTCGAGTATAAGGAAGAAATGGAAGTTTCTACACGTTCAACAACAAGCAGCTTGGATTTAAGCACAATGTTCGCGACTATGATGGAAAAAATGGAAACAGCCAACGAGAAACTTCTGTCTGAAGTTAAAGAAGTTCAAGAAACTTCTAAAGTAAACAACGAGAAACTTGCCGACAATGAGAAACTTCGTACTGAGGTTAAAGCTGAAGTCAAAGAAACTATCAAACACTTAGCTGAAATGGAAGCGAAACTTCAAGAATCCTCTAGAGCTACAGATGAAAAAATTCAGGAAATGTCTGAGGTTATTAACAGCAGAGTGGATGTCGTTGACAAAAAGGTGTCCGAATTAGAGAGCGGCCTAGAAAAACAATCCCAAGATGTTGATAATAAATTTCTCGATCTGGAAATGAAAATTAATAATCTTCAATGCCAAGACGGACCGGTGCGAATTATTTCAGAAACATCGAGTAGAATAAATGCTCCTAGTTTTGATGGCAGCACACCATTTACCATGTTTTCAAGTTCCAGTTTGATACAGTTGCCAAGAGAAATGTATGGAGTAATGAAGAAAGAGCTATAGAATTGATTTTGGCCTTGAAAGGGAACGCAGCAATAGTTCTTGAAAACGTACCAGTAAGTAACAGAAATAGCTATGATGACATAATGGATGCTCTACAACGTAAGTATGGTGGAGAACACATGAAAGAAATATACCGAATGGAATTGCGTGGTAGAGTACAAAAACCTAATGAGACGCTACAAGACTTTGCGGCAGAAATCGAACGTTTGATGCAGCTTACATATCCAGACGAAAACCATCCGTTATTGGACCATTTCAAGATTGAGGCATTTGTGAATGGGCTTCGTGACCCTGATGTAAAACATGCGGTTTATGCCACACGGAAGTCAACATTTGCGGAAACCGTTTCATTCGCGTTGGCACAAGAAACAGCAAAATTAATGTCTAAGCCGCAAATATGCAAGGTACGGAATATCGAGGTTATAGCTGAAAATGAGAGAAATATAGTCAGTGAAATAAAAGAGGCAGTTTTAGAGGCTTTAAATGAGAAGTAAGGTAAAGCTAAAATCAAATGCTATAACTGCGGAAAAACTGGTCATATTCAGCGAAACTGCAATGCATCGAGTAAACGAGCCAGATCTGTTTCGCCAAGAAACGAACAGCAGGCGAATCGTAGTTCATCACAATAGTCACCTTTAAACTAAAACGAGCTAGCGCTATGGGGCAAGAACTAGCTCCGACATCTGAGGGCCCCACAATCTCCATATCCGTAATTCAGCAGAAAAATAGCAACCTTACTGCTTGTGGGTACATAAACGGTCAGAAGCACGTTTTTACTATAGACACTGGGGCATCACAGTCTATCGTCAAGCCCGATTTAGTCAAAAACACAATTGAACCCTTACGTGGGGTAAGTCTGCACACAGCTACTGGGGAGCCAGCCACTGTCTATGGTAAAGTAAATGTGAAAGTAACCATTGCCAATGTTAGCGTCAATCATGTATTTATTGTTGCCGATATTGTGGACGATGTAATCATTGGTGCTGATTTCATGATTAGTCATGGCATTACTTTGGATATGGGACAAAAGGTTATGATTTGGCGAAATGTGGAAATACCCCTTGACGTCGGACATGAAAATAGGACTCAAGTAAGAAAGCTAGTTACCGTCGAGCATCTGAGACTACCACCACAGTCAGAAACTTTAGTATGGGCCTGTATTTTTTTTTTTTTGTATCTTTTTCTTTATTGAATCTTTCTTTTTAGAAATTTACAAATAAGTATTCAAATCTTAACCTAAACTAAAACTAAAGTTGTTATTGCCGCTGCAATATCCAACATGAGTGCTCGATGATTATCTGGCCAGATCCAGTGTTTCCAATCGCCTCAGTCGTCTATGACCCTCAAATGACAGCAACTCCCTGGCGAGGGGGTTTGGATGATTCATTAGTTTTGAAATGTATTTTAGACTGGAGAGTTTGATCTCCTCGCGTATTATGGGGACATTGAGATCCCTATGGATATTACTATTGCGAATGTACCATGGGGCACCTGTTATTGTCCTTAACAGTGCTGACTGCTTTCTTTGCAATTTTTCAACGTTAGATGAGGAGGCTGTTCCCCATAGCTGAATGCCGTATAGCCATATCGGTTTTATAATTGTTTTGTACAAAAGCACTTTGTATTCCAAGTCTAGAGCAGACCGTGGGCCAATTAACCAGTACAGTTGGACTGACTTTAATTTTATTTGCGTAACCTTGGCTTCAATATGGTGGGACCATGTTAAACGGCGATCAAGATGGATACCGAGATATCGCACATGGCTCTGTTCTGGGATTTTGATATTATTTATCTGTATGGAAGGGCAACTTTCTCGTCTTAAAGTAAATGTAACGTGAATACATTTTGTTGCATTGACCTTAATTTTCCATTTGTCCAGCCATTTTTCCAAATCGCCGATGTGAGACTGGAGTTGTTCAGAAGCTATTACGGGATTTTCATGTGTACTTAAAAAAGCGGTATCATCCGCAAATGTAGATGTGTGAGTCAGTGCGCTCGTGGGCATATCTGCAGTATATAAAATATATAGGAACGGCCCTAGAATACTTCCCTGTGGTACACCAGCGGATATTTTTCGACGTGTTGAGATCACATCCTTTGATCTGATTTGGAAAGATCTTTCTTGTATGTAATTTTTAAGCAGTTTATGTACGTTCGCAGGTAGTAATCTAGTAATTTTGTGTATTAGTCCATCGTGCCAGACTTTATCGAAGGCTTGAGATATGTCAATAAATAATGCGGAACAATACTGCTTGCTCTCGAAGGTTTTCCGAATAAGTGTAGTTATCCGATGTACCTGTTCGATAGTACTATGTTTCCTTCTGAAACCAAATTGATGGTCAGGAATAATGCAATTTTCGTCAAGGTGCACTATAAGTCTCTCAAGTAACAACTTTTCAAAAAGTTTTGAGAATATTGACAATAGGCTAATGGGACGGTATGATGTCACTTGAGTGACATCTTTTCCCGGTTTCGGTATCATAACTATATCAGATATTTTCCATGAGGATGGGAAATATCCAATACGTAGTATTGAGTTAAATATGAACAAAATAATTCTCAGTGCTGAGTTGGGCAGATTACTTATCATCGTGGTAGTAATTTTATCTATACCAGGTGATTTTCCAGCCTTAAGATCTTTGACCGTCGTCCTCACGGCAGAGAACCGGAATTTTAGTGGGGCTGGCACCACATTATTTATGACATTATCTCTAATATATGAATTTGTATCATTTGGGGTAAATACATTCTCCAAGTGATTGGCAAATGCTTCGATTTTTTCTGAAGTATTTTTTGCCCATTCTCCGTTCTGAAGGCGTATGGGCGACTCATATACAATAGGGCATTGCATATTTTTCACAGCTTTCCAGAGACTATATTCTGTGTTCTTAGTAGGGTCTAAGTTTCTAAGATAATTTCTCAGGTTAGATTCTTTATTAATCTTTAAGGCGACGTGAAGTCTTCTTTGGCACTGATTAAGTTTAGCCTTTACGTTCGGAGATCGCGATTGTTGCCATTGACGTCTGAGGGTTCTCTTTTCTTTGATAAGAGAATCAATGTTTTTAGGACATTTTGAATGTCTGTAATTCCCCAGGGTGACTGGGGGCGTGGACACTTTAACGGCGTTTGTTAAAATGTCTGTAAATATATCGACAGCGGATTGTATCTCATACTCATTTTTCAATGAGATGTTTTGTGGCAAGTGTGAGCTAACATACATTTTATACTTTAACCAGTTCGTTTTCTTGTTAGGGAAACAAGAGTAAGAGTTTTCCAATTTACTTGGAACTGCTAATAACGTTAAAACTGTAGGCGAGTGGTCTGACGAGAGGTCCAGCGAAGGGATCACTGAAATAAATTCTCTTTTTATATTCTTGATTACAGCGAAGTCAATTAGATCGGGAATCTTATTGAGGTCTGTAGGCCAATAAGTAGGTTGGCCACTAGATATGGCATCTAGTCTGTTAGACGATATTGCTTCTAACAGTTGCCTCCCTCTAGGAGTAATAAGGCGAGAGCCCCAAAATGTATGTTTTGCATTGTAATCACCAGCTGCTATAAATCTTGGACCTAGAGTCCTAAAATATGGGCCTGTATGGAAGGAGATTGTGAGGACAACAGTTTGTGGGAGGTAGAACCAGCAGAAATAAAAAGTGATCTTATAACAGCAGAAGCCCTCGTTAAACCCTGCAACAACAAAATAGTTCCTGTAAGAGTGCTTAACCTGTCCAGCTCTGAAAAAGTCGTTAAACCAAATTCCGAAATAGGTCGATGCACTTCAGCAGAGGCAGTAATCAATTGCGAGAAAAACCCGGAACATGCAAATAAATCCACCAAGGAACACGAGCTACTAGCGGAATATGTGGGGAAATAGGTAGGAGGATTAGCGCCGTCTGATAGAAATAAGGCCAAACAGCTTCTGAAGAAACATACCTCGGTCTTCGCCTTAAAAAGTCAAAGCCAAGGTAGAACGGCAATTGTAAAGCATCAAATAAATACTGGCGAAACGAGGCCCATAAAGCAGGCGCCCAGAAGTATTCCTCTAGCAAAACGAAGTGAGGTGAAGGAGTTGGTTAACGAAATGGAGCGGGATGGAGTAATCGAACCATCTTCAAGTCTTTGGAGCTCGCCTGTTGTGTTAGTTAAAAAGAAAGACGGCAGCACTAGGTTTTGCGTCGATTATAGAAAGCTGAACGACGTTACCAAAAAAGAAAGCTACCCGCTACCAAGAATTGACGACACCCAGGACACATTAGCTGGAACAAAATGGTTCTCCACATTGGACTTGCAAAGTGGTTATTGGCAGGTAGAGATTGCAGAAAAAGACAAAGAGAAAACTGCGTTTAGTGCCAGTGATGGATTATGGCAGTTTAATGTAATGCCCTTTGGACTCTGCAATGCTCCAGCCACTTTCGAACGTTTAATGGAACATATGTTGAAAGGACTTCACTGGAAGACATGCTTGGTGTACCTCGATGACATAATTGTCATTGGGAAGTCTTTCGATGAACACTTGAAAAACCTTGAAGAAGTCCTTAAACGAATAGCAGCGGCTGGACTAAAACTTAGCGTAAAGAAATGTACATTGTTCCAGAAAGAAGTTAAGTATTTAGGGCATCGCGTAACAGCAGACGGCATATCAACAGATGAGGACAAAATACGAGCCGTAAAGGACTGGCCTCGTCCGAGAAATTTTCACGAATTGCGCAGTTTTCTAGGCCTTTGCACGTACTTCCGACGATTTGTACCGAATTTTGCCAGTGTTGCCGCAAGCCTACATGAGCTAACGCAGAAGTCGCGAGCGTTCCTGTGGAGTGAATCTCAAGAACAGGCATTCCTTCAGTTAAAGGAATTGTTGTGTACAGCACCAATTTTGGCATATCCCATCCCAGGGGCGAAGTTTGTGCTAGACAGCGATGCGAGTGGATACGGAATAGGCGGTGTGCTTTCGCAGGTGATCAACGGGACGGAAAAGGTCATAGGCTACTACAGCCGAATACTTTCCAAGCCTGAGAGAAATTACTGCGTAACGCGACGTGAACTCTTGGCAGTATTAGAGTGTGTGAAGCATTTCCACAAGTATTTGTATGGTCAGCACTTCCAACTGAGAACCGATCATTCTGCCCTCAGGTGGTTGTTGCAATTTAAACAACCTGAAGGGCAACTGGCTCGTTGGATTGAGCGGCTTCAGAGCTATGACTCTAGCATCGAGCACCGGAAGGGTTTGAAACACGGCAATGCGGACGCGCTCTCAAGACGGCCTTGCAACGTGGAATGCAAGCATTGCGCAAAAGCCGAGAGAAAGGAATGTGTCATTGACGTTCGACTAATGCATATAGAGTCCAGTGCAGATTGGTCTGTATCACAGAGAAATGACCCCATACTGTCTAAAATAATATCGGTAAAAGAAGAAGATGTAATAGTCTGCTTATACCGCATATGGGAAAGTGCTGACGGTAAAACAGTGACAAATCTAATTGTTGTACCATCCTCTAAAATAAACGAAGTAATGAAAGAGTTTCATGACGGTACCAGTGGTGGTCATCTTGGTGTGACAAAAACCTTAGAGAAGCTAAAACAACGTTTTTATTGGGTGGGTTGTCAGCAAGCAGTAGCCGATTGGGTAACCAATTGTCCACAATGCATAGCAGCGAAGGGTCCAGTAAGAAGAAGTCATGGACAACTTCAGCAGTATAACTCAGGTGCGCCATTCGAGCGGATTGCGATGGATGTAGCATGCCCTGTCCCTGTCAGTGATGCTGGAAACCGTTACGTTCTAGTGGTTATGGATTATTTCAGCAAATGGCCAGAGGTATATGCAATACCCAATCAGGAAGCTAAAACAGTTATAAGCGTATTTGTGAACAACTGGGTGTGTCGCTATGGTGTTCCACTGGAGTTGCACTCGGATCAGGGTAGAAATTTTGAATCCGCCGTATTCAAGGAAATGTGCGATTAATACGGAATAAGAAAAACCAGAACAACGCCACTGCATCCTCAATCTGATGGCATTGTCGAATGATTCAATCGCACCCTGGAGGAATATTTAAGAAAAGTGGTCAGTGCACACCAGAAGGACTGGGATGAACACATACCAAAATTTCTATTGGCATACAGGTCAGCTGTTCATGACTCGACCTCTCGAACACCTGCAAAAAATGTCTTCGGGACAGAACTCAAGTTGCCTGGTGATTTAGAAGTCGGTATTAACTTTTAATAAAATTATCTTTTACTAAATGAATATTAAATGAACATTAACAATATTAGTTAATAAAAAATATACAAAATACATCCCCAAAAAGGGGATGCTTTAGTTATGGCCAATACTGTATGTATAAATATTTCGGCCCTAATTTTGTGAATCACGTCACCAAAGTGCTATTTATGTGGAAAGCAAAAACAAAATTTAAACAATTTTTAAAATTTGTTTTTATTTTATATACAAAATTTTCAAATTATGAAAGGCAAATCAACACTTGAATTTTGGTGCATTTGTTCTGTTCTGAATTTGTATATAAAAGAAAAACAAATTTTTTAAATTTTGTTTTAGCTTTCCACATAAATATCACTTTGGTGACGTGATTTATAAAATTAGGGCCTTCCTTTCAATGTCCGTTAACCGGTTTGACTGTACATGATTAACCGAAAAACTGTTTTTTTAAAAAAAAGCCAAACCAGTATTTAAAAAGTAGATTTTTTATAAACTCTAGTTTTATTACTACATTGCCAGACGAAATGAACTTTAATTTTATAAATTTATATGTTTTTTGTACAAATAATTATAACAATGTATCTTTTTTTTAGGCTGCACAAAAGTTTTATTCTCTTCTGGTGTTAAAGAAGTTTCGTGCACTTAACATATCGCAATCAGCGCCATATTCCGATATAGTTGTAACACGAGGACAGCTGTTTGAAAATCCTAAATTGTAAATGTTTGAAAATGTTTTATTTATTTTAATTATAAATGTCTATTTTTGTATACCATTATTAAAATCTGATTAATGTTTATTACCATAATTTAATTATTTTATCATGTACATAAATAATGTGAACATTATTTTGTGATGTTTGTAAAAAGTAAGTATATACATATCAAGTATGTTCGCGTACCTAATAATTTGTAATAATTTATACACATTATTACTGAAAGTTACAGCATTCTTTTTCATTGATAGTGTTTGTGCGTAAAATAAAAGAAATGCAGTGTTTAAAATTTTTAAATTTCTGTATTAGGAATGCATATCATAATTGATTTTTGTAAATGTTTGAAATTAACCATAAAACAAGTTCTATTGTAAAGCTAAGATGTATGTAAGCAATAATTATTTGCAGAAATTATAGTTATTATGTTAACAGAAGTATGTATTCGACAATGGCTACTTTCGACTTTAAAGATTTGGGGAGTTAAAATTATACCATATTCAAGGACATATTTGTAATATTTATAATAATTTTTTTAGGATTGTTATACCTTGTTGGATATCTTGTAGGGTATCTTGTCCAGATTCTATTTTTTACGAGTTTTGTATATATTGTTAACAGATTTGAAATTTATACAATTGAAATATGTATATAATGATTTTTCGTATACATACGGAACTTTGACTAGGATTTTAACTGTTGGCGCCTCACGGTGGCTCAGATCTCAGTTTCATCGGCCAAAAGTCTAACTTTTTGTTAACTCCGATTTCAAAAATGTTTTTGTTTTGTTATGTTGGAAGGATAATAGTCTTTAAGAACTGATGTGATTTGTCACTGTACCGTTTATACCTGATGTGTTATACATTTTTTTCTCAGGTACTATATTTTAGACAAATTTGAATTTCAGTGAAATAAAAGTGCTTAGGGTCAAAAGGGGTTACTACCAGGAGAAAGGCAAAAGTGTCCGCTTTAAGCCTATATATATATATATATATATATATATATATATATATATATATATATATATATATATATACTTGTTTGTTGAGCACTTTTTTCATTTGAATGAAATTACTCCCAAATTTTTTTTTTTCTATTTTTATTTTACCTGTTCATATGACTGACACAAAGTACAAGTCGCAATTTTGAAGATATTGCAATAAAATTTGGTACATACATTTGTTTCAGCCCGAGGACGAAGCCTATTGAAAATGACTGAAACGGTCCATTATTTCACCTAGCACCCATACAAATGTTCCCCTGAAGTTATACTTTATCGGTCGTAAATGGTTAATTTATATACAGTGAACACCGCCTAACGTGAACAAGCTTTTGTTTACATTGACTACTCTGTAACGTGAACAAACTCAGAAAGCTCTATAACGTGAACAATTTGTTTTCACTGCATTTGTTTTCTAATCTGACTGAAATACATACATTAAATTCGATTTTTAAAGTTAAAAAAATGTGTTTGTATCCTCCAAATTATTTTTATTTTGTATGACAGCGAATGAGTAATTTAATTTGCTATGTAATTTTTTTTCAATGTATATTTTCTCGTGATCTCGTTTTGTTTTCTAATGCATTTTAATCAATAATTTTTGTTTTATATTTTAATAATGAAAATAATAATAAAAGAATTTCACGTAAATTTTATATTTTTTCAATGAAATTGGATAATCGCTAACGTGAACAATTTCATTAACATGAACTGCCTTGGTTTTAATTAGTTCACGTTACCGCGAGTGTACTGTATGTATCTACACAAATTTTTCTCCAAATAAGTTTTATATAAACTGAATTAATGTCACCTAATTTTATGATGTCGGCTCCCATATAAGGCCCACTTTCAAAAATCACTTTAACGAGCATAAATCTCTTAAATGTTGGTATAAACACAAAATTCAACAGAAATAACTTCCATATAGACATAAATCACACGACCTAATTTCATTGTGATAGGTCCATAATTAGTCATATCTCCCATATAATGCCCTCTTATGAAAATCATTCTCGAAAATAAATTATAGTGTAGGGTATTATATGGTCGAGCTTGGCCGAACATACTTCCTTACTTGTTTTTATCTGCTGATAACTTTTTTAATAAGTATAGCTGAATCAAAAACAAAAAATTTGCATTTTCATACTAAATACTATACAGAAATTAAAAGTTCAACTTTAACCTTAAATTGCTCAACAACTGCTGAACCGATTTTAATGAAATTAAAACTGGATAAAAATTCAAGAAGATATCTGGCCATCAAAAAATATCTCTATCGGTTCAAAAGTTACAGAGTTTTGGCCGATGAAAAACTATAATGAGTCATTGTGCGCCGACGCGCACCATTTGCCGGCGATCTAGTTTTAACATAGAATTAAAGTTTAACTTATATCTTAAAGATAAATCGAAACTAGCTGCATTTTCATGCCTATAAACAAATGGCATGCAAAAATTATCAACTTGAAAGCTTATAAAAATATATGTATATAAAGAAAATTTAGTTCTTAACAAAACAAGGTTTTAATTTTTCAAATCGGATGAAAATTGTAATAGTTATTCAACTTTTTATTAACACATTTTATAGTATTGTTACGAAATTGTACTTGAATTCAAATATAACGATTTTATCGGCTGATTTAAAGTTGCATAATGCTTTCAAGCAGCAGTGCCTCTCAAACTGTAACATACTGTGGGTATTATTAACATTGAATAAAAGCTTTGAGTTGAAAGTTGTTTGCAAGTATGGCAACACTAAATGATTAATATCGAAAGCTCTAGAATTCGAATATTCTAGTTTGAGCACAATTGGAAGATGTTAACCCGTGCCACTGGGGCCTCAAAGTTTTGAAATCTCGATTTTTTGGCAATTTGGTGACTTCGGCGACCCATATCTCTGTAAACTGTAACATACTGTGGGTATTATTAACATTGAATAAAAGCTTTGAGTTGAAAGTTGTTTGCAAGTATGGCAACACTAAATGATTAATATCGAAAGCTCTAGAATTCGAATATTCTAGTTTGAGCACAATTGGAAGATGTTAACCCGTGCCACTGGGGCCTCAAAGTTTTGAAATCTCGATTTTTTGGCAATTTGGTGACTTCGGCGACCCATATCTCTGTAACGGCGAAAGCTATTTGCCCGTGTAATACATCAAATTAAAGGCCATAATGTTTACAATATTTTACGTTCTACACAATAGCGAGGAGTCAAGCTCATCACAGATTACAACCAATTACTTAAAAAGGATGAGCAACAAAAACAAGTCGCCAAACTGCCAAAAAATCGATATTTTCAAAACTTTGAGGCCCCAGTGGCACGTGTTAACATCTTTCAATCATGCTCAGACTTTGGCAATCTTAAAATCTAACAAAATGAAACATTTTAGGGGGTGCCCCCAAAAAAATCCGACATAGATTTTTTAAAACCACTTTAGTGTATACTTGTAAATTATAAAGTGTGTGTATTTCTGCGAATTTATAAACGTGTATAAAAACATTCACCCGTATTATGGTTGTCGTCGTCGACGCAAGTTGACACACATTTGGTATTCTTTAAGTCAATACGGCGTCGATATTGTATTGTGTCGACACTGATTTTGTCGTCGTCATTTTTGGTGACGACTAGTTGTTTTTTAAAGTTAAAAATCAAAAGATGGGATGCGAGTGGGATATATAGCAAAATAAATGTTTTGTAACTCAAGATATACAATTTTAGATTTTTTTTTTTGGCAAAATCGAAGTTTTTTTTGCTCAAAAGAAAGCTTAGGTCTATTCCTTTAAGAGCTTTTTGGTCTCGTAGTGGGATGCGAGTGGAATATCTATCAAAAAAAATATTTTGTAAGTCAAGACATACAATTTTTGTGTTAGAACATTTATTTTGACAGATATCCCACTCGCATCCCACTATGCGACCAAA
This sequence comes from Calliphora vicina, assembly GCF_958450345.1. Classification (NCBI taxonomy): domain Eukaryota; kingdom Metazoa; phylum Arthropoda; class Insecta; order Diptera; family Calliphoridae; genus Calliphora; species Calliphora vicina. The sequence continues at coordinate 67,414,946 of NC_088780.1, read as the reverse complement.
TAGGTCTTAAAGGTAAAGACCTAAGCTTTCTTTTGAGCAAAAAAAACTTCGATTTTGCCAAAAAAAAAAATCTAAAATTGTATATCTTGAGTTACAAAACATTTATTTTGCTATATATCCCACTCGCATCCCACTAAGCGACCAAATTGATCTTAAAGGACTAGACCCCAGCTTTCTTTTGAGCAAAAAAAAATTTAAAAAAGGGCTCATTTTGGAAAAAGGGCCCATTTTGGAAAAAAATCGATTTTGCAAAAAAAACGTCAAAAATTTTATGTCTTGAGTTACAAAACATTTATTTTGATAGATATCCCACTGGCAACCCACTAAGCGACCTAAAATATCTTAAAGGAATGGACCTAAGCATTCGTTTGACTAAAAAAAAATTTAAAAAAGGGCCCATTTTGAAAAAAAATCGAATTTGCCAAAAAAAAGTCAAAAATTGTAAGTCATGAGTTAAAAAATATTTATTTTGATAGATATCCCACGCGCATCCCACTAAGCAACCAAAAGGTTCTTCAATGAAAATATCTAAGCTTTTGTTTGAGCTAAAAAAAAATTAAAAAAGGGTCCATTTTGAAAAAAAAAGTCAACAAAGTTTTTGATTTCGCAAAAAAATTCTAAAATTGTATGTTTTGAGTTACAAAATATTTATTTTGATAGATATCCCACTCGCATCCCACTAAGCGACCAAATAGGTGTTCAAGGAAAATATCTAAGCTTTATTTTAAGAAAAAAAGGGCCCACTTTAAAAAAAAGTCTAAAAAGTTTTTGATTCAGAAAAAAAAAATATTAAACATTTTTTATTTTTTTTTAAATATTTTTTTTCGAAAGATTGAAGAAAGAGCTATCTAAACTATTTGGAACACATTTTGCTAAGAACAATAGGTAATAAGTTACATGGATAAGAAAAATCACCTGCTTGATCAAAATGTCAAACTTTGACCCCCTCTAACTCAGAGAGTTATCGACCGATCTTGTTGAAAAATTGTGTCTGTAACTCAAGACATACAATTTTTGACGTTTTTTTAATATGGGCCCTTTTTTAAATAGAACTAACCTTGGTACAAATTTCATCCCGATCGGATGACATCGATTTCAAAAGTTGGTTCACTTGACATGAAATGCCCCATATATAAAAAAAGTTCGAATAATTACCAAAAATCTATAAATTTCTATGAGTTCCGAAGAAACTCATTCAATTATAATTCTACATATACATATTGTTACGAAATTGTACTTGAATTCAAATATAACGATTTTAACGGCTGATTTAAAAGTAGCATAATGCTTTCAAATAACAGTGCTGTAAAACTGTAACATATCTGTGGGCATTATTAAATAAAAGCTTTCAGTTGATTTGATCGTAAGTTGGCAACGCTGTATTCGATTTCGAATATTCAGTTAAAGAACATTGTAGAAAGTACACCACAGATGGCGTATGTATTAGAAACCTCTAGACAGTTAAAGAGAAATCTAGAGTGCAGATGGCAGTGTTATAAATAGTAGCAGAGGTTGCAGTCGTTAGTGAGTTTATCTCAGACGCTTTTCGAATAAACATCAACTTAGTGCCTTAAAGTGTGTTGTGTTTTTCAAGTAAATTCGTGTACATTATAAATTGTGTCTGTATTTCTGAGAATTTATAAACGTGTATAAAAAACATTGAGTGGCTATTTAATTCTGTGGTTGTTGTACATTTTGAATAAATAAAGATTTGTTACAATTTTTAAACTACTAAACGGCTTTTATTTGCAATCAAAAGTATCCGGTTTATTTAAAGGAAATAAACCAGCGTTTTGAAAAGGTTAAAACGTAACAACTGGTGTCAGAAGTGGGATTGCAAATTAATAAGCATGAAGTTTGAAGAACTAAATGTTGAACATCTCAAGAAAGAACTGACTAAATTGGAGTTACCAACAGCAGGTAATAAGGCGGAATTGCAGAAGAGGCTCATAGATGAATTTAAGCGCCGTGATATTGACATCGGTGCTTACGAATTCGAGTATAAGGAAGAAATGGAAGTTTCTACACGTTCAACAACAAGCAGCTTGGATTTAAGCACAATGTTCGCGGCTATGATGGAAAAAATGGAAACAGCCAACGAGAAACTTCTGTCTGAAGTTAAAGAAGTTCAAGAAACTTCTAAAGTAAACAACGAGAAACTTCTTGCCGACAATGAGACACTTCGTGCTGAGGTTAAAGCTGAAGTCAAAGAAACTATCAAACACTTAGCTGAAATGGAAGCGAAGCTTCAAGAATCCTCTAGAGCTACAGATGAAAAAATTCAAGAAATGTCTGAGGTTATTAACAGCAGAGTGGATGTCGTTGACAAAAAGGTGTCCGAATTAGAGAGCGGCCTAGAAAAACAATCCCAAGATGTTGATAATAAATTTCTCGATCTGGAAATGAAAATTAATAATCTTCAATGCCAAGACGGACCGGTGCGAATTATTTCAGAAACATCGAGTAGAATAAAGGCTCCTAGTTTTGATGGCAGCACATCATTTAATGTTTTCAAGTTCCAGTTTGATACAGTTGCCAAGAGAAATGTATGGAGTAATGAAGAAAGAGCTATAGAATTGATTTTGGCCTTGAAAGGGAACGCAGCAATAGTTCTTGAAAGCGTACCAGTAAGTAACAGAAATAGCTATGATGACATAATGGATGCTCTACAACGTAAGTATGGTGAAGAACACATGAAAGAATATACCGAATGGAATTGCGTGGTAGAGTACAAAAACCTAATGAGACGCTACAAGACTTTGCGGCAGAAATCGAACGTTTGATGCAGCTTACATATCCAGACGAAAACCATCCGTTATTGGACCATTTCCAGATTGAGGCATTTGTGAATGGGCTTCGTGACCCTGATGTAAAACATGCGGTTTATGCCACACGGAAGTCAACATTTGCGGAAACCGTTTCATTCGCGTTGGCACAAGAAACGAAGAAGAAGAAACGCCAAGAAACGAGCAGCAGGCGAATCGTAGTTCATCACAATAGTCACCTTTAAACTAAAACGAGCTAGCGCTATGGGGCAAGAACTAGCTCCGACATCTGAGGGCCCCACAATCTCCATATCCGTAATTCAGCAGAAAAATAGCAACCTTACTGCTTGTGGGTACATAAACGGTCAGAAGCACGTTTTTACTATAGACACTGGGGCATCACAGTCTATCGTCAAGCCCGATTTAGTCAAAAACACAATTGAACTCTTACGTGGGGTAAGTCTGCGCACAGCTACTGGGGAGCCAGCCACTGTCTATGGTAAAGTAAATGTGAAAGTAACCATTGCCAATGTTAGCGTCAATCATGTATTTATTGTTGCCGATATTGTGGACGATGTAATCATTGGTGCTGATTTCATGATTAGTCATGGCATTACTTTGGATATGGGACAAAAGGTTATGATTTGGCGAAATGTGGAAATACCCCTTGACGTCGGACATGAAAATAGGACTCAAGTAAGAAAGCTAGTTACCGTCGAGCATCTGAGACTACCACCACAGTCAGAAACTTTAGTATGGGCCTGTATGGAGGGAGATTGTGAGGACAACAGTTTGTGGGAGGTAGAACCAGCAGAAATAAAAAGTGATCTTATAACAGCAAAAGCCCTCGTTAAACCCTGCAACAACAAAATAGTTCCTATAAGAGTGCTTAACCTGTCCAGCTCTGAAAAAGTCGTTAAACCAAATTCCGAAATAGGTCGATGCACTTCAGCAGAGGCAGTAATCAATTGCGAGAAAAACCCGGAACATGCAAATAAATCCACCAAGGAACACGAGCTACTAGCGGAATATGTGGGGAAATGGGTAGGAGGATTAGCGCCGGCTGATAGAAATAAGGCCAAACAGCTTCTGAAGAAACATACCTCGGTCTTCGCCTTAAAAAGTCAAAGCCAAGGTAGAACGGCAATTGTAAAGCATCAAATAAATACTGGCGAAGCGAGGCCCATAAAGCAGGCGCCCAGAAGTATTCCTGTAGCAAAACGAAGTGAGGTGAAGGAGTTGGTTAACGAAATGGAGCGGGATGGAGTAATCGAACCATCTTCAAGTCCTTGGAGCTCGCCTGTTGTGTTAGTTAAAAAGAAAGACGGCAGCACTAGGTTTTGCGTCGATTATAGAAAGCTGAACGACGTTACCAAAAAAGAATTGACGACACCCTGGACACATTAGCTGGAACAAAATGGTTCTCCACATTGGACTTGCAAAGTGGTTATTGGCAGGTAGAGATTGCAGAAAAAGACAAAGAGAAAACTGCGTTTAGTGCCAGTAATGGATTATGGAAGTTTAATGTAATGCCCTTTGGACTCTGCAATGCTCCAGCCACATTCGAGCGTTTAATGGAACATATGTTGAAAGGACTTCACTGGAAGACATGCTTGGTGTACCTCGATGACATAATTGTCATGGGGAAGTCTTTCGATGAACACTTGAAAAACCTTGAAGAAGTCCTTAAACGAATAGCAGCGGCTGGACTAAAACTTAGCGTAAAGAAATGTACATTGTTCCAGAAAGAAGTTAAGTATTTAGGGCATCGCGTAACAGCAGACGGCATATCAACAGATGAGGACAAAATACGAGCCGTAAAGGACTGGCCTCGTCCGAGAAATTTTCACGAATTGCGCAGTTTTCTAGGCCTTTGCACGTACTACCGACGATTTGTACCGAATTTTGCCAGTGTTGCCGCAAGCCTACATGAGCTAACGCAGAAGTCGCGAGCGTTCCTGTGGAGTGAATCTCAAGAACAGGCATTCCTTCAGTTAAAGGAATTGTTGTGTACAGCACCAATTTTGGCATATCCCATCCCAGGGGCGAAGTTTGTGCTAGACAGCGATGCGAGTGGATACGGAATAGGCGGTGTGCTTTCGCAGGTGATCAACGGGACGGAAAAGGTCATAGGCTACTACAGCCGAATACTTTCCAAGCCTGAGAGAAATTACTGCGTAACGCGACGTGAACTCTTGGCAGTATTAGAGTGTGTGAAGCATTTCCACAAGTATTTGTATGGTCAGCACTTCCAACTGAGAACCGATCATTCTGCCCTCAGGTGGTTGTTGCAATTTAAACAACCTGAAGGGCAACTGGCTCGTTGGATTGAGCGGCTTCAGAGCTATGACTCTAGCATCGAGCACCGGAAGGGTTTGAAACACGGCAATGCGGACGCGCTCTCAAGACGGCCTTGCAACGTGGAATGCAAGCATTGCGCAAAAGCCGAGAGAAAGGAATGTGTCATTGACGTTCGACTAATGCATATAGAGTCCAGTGCAGATTGGTCTGTATCACAGAGAAATGACCCCATACTGTCTAAAATAATATCGGTAAAAGAAGAAGATGTAATAGTCTGCTTATACCGCATATGGGAAAGTGCTGACGGTAAAACAGTGACAAATCTAATTGTTGTACCATCCTCTAAAATAAACGAAGTAATGAAATAGTTTCATGACGGTACCAGTGGTGGTCATCTTGGTGTGACAAAAACCTTAGAGAAGCTAAAACAACGTTTTTATTGGGTGGGTTGTCAGCAAGCAGTAGCCGATTGGGTAGCCAATTGTCCACAATGCATAGCAGCGAAGGGCCCAGTAAGAAGAAGTCGTGGACAACGTCAGCAGTATAACTCAGGTGCGCCATTCGAGCGGATTGCGATGGACGTAGCAGGCCCTGTCCCTGTCAGTGATGCTGGAAACCGTTACGTTCTAGTGGTTATGGATTATTTCAGCAAATGGCCAGAGGAATCAGGAAGCTAAAACGGTTATAAGCGTATTTGTGAACAACTGGGTGTGTCGCTATGGTGTTCCACTGGAGTTGCACTCGGATCAGGGTAGAAATTTTGAATCCGCCGTATTCAAGGAAATGTGCGATTTATACGGAATAAGAAAAACCAGAACAACGCCACTGCATCCTCAATCTGATGGCATGGTCGAAAGATTCAATCGCACCCTGGAGGAATATTTAAGAAAAGTGGTCAGTGCACACCAGACGGACTGGGATGAACACATACCAAAATTTCTATTGGCATACAGGTCAGCTGTTCATGACTCGACCTCTCGAACACCTGCAAAAATTGTCTTCGGGACAGAACTCAAGTTGCCTGGTGATTTAGAATTCTGTATTAAGCCTAATGAAAACACTTCCCAAGAGCAAGATGACCTTAACGAACTTCACGAATTCGTACGCAGACGAATAAAAATGACCAACGACAAAATGAAATCCAGATACGATCGAGCAGCGAATTCTGAGGGATTTAATGAAGGCCAACTTGTACTGCTGTATAACCCACAACGCAAGAAAGGACTGTCTCCCAAACTACAAACCCATTGGGATGGACCATACAAGGTGATAAAGAAATTAAACGATGTGGTGTACAGAATACAGAAAGAAAAGAGCCCGAGATCTAAAATGAAGGTCGTACATCTAGAACGAGTAGCCGCCTATGGGAGAAGTGAATCTATGCCTATTCGGGACGAACAGGCTTAAGCGGGGGGCAGTGTTACGAAATTGTACTTGAATTCAAATATAACGATTTTAACGGCTGATTTAAAAGTAGCATAATGCTTTCAAATAACAGTGCTGTAAAACTGTAACATATCTGTGGGCATTATTAAATAAAAGCTTTCAGTTGATTTGATCGTAAGTTGGCAACGCTGTATTCGATTTCGAATATTCAGTTAAAGAACATTGTAGAAAGTACACCACAGATGGCGTATGTATTAGAAACTTCTAGACAGTTAAAGAGAAATCTAGAGTGCAGATGACAGTGTTATAAATAGTAGCAGAGGTTGCAGTCGTTAGTGAGTTTATCAGAGACGCTTTTCGAATAAACTTCAACTTAGTGCCTTAAAGTGTGTTGTGTTTTTCAAGTAAATTCGTGTACATTATAAATTGCGTCGGTATTTCTGAGAATTTATAAACGTGTATAAAAAACATTGAGTGGCTATTTAATTATGTGGTTGTTGTACATTTTGAATAAATAAAGAGTTGTTACAATTTTTAAACTACTAAGCGGCTTTTATTTGCAATCAAAAGTATCCGGTTTATTTAAAGGAAATAAACCAGCGTTTTGAAAAGGTTAAAACGTAACAATATGTGTATTAGGCTGGATCGATTTGTATGGACGATCAAAATGTAAAAAATCGTATAGCATAAACGCAATATACGGAAAATTCTAAGATAGTTTCCTCAAGAAACCATTGGTCTAAAATCAAATCCTATCTTGCGCATTCACCCTAATGTATATCATCCAAAGCTAAAACTGTGTTTGTGTTGGTGAGCGAAAAAGAGATCCACTGAAAGAAAAGTTTAGTGAACTAAATAAAAGATTCCAATATTTTTAAGGATTACTTTTTATTAATAATCAAGTCAACAAATTTTCGGCGACATATTATCATAGCTTATTAATGGAGAGTTCGATATTAATCATTTTCGACAAATTTGGAAATATTTAAAATTTGTAAAATATTTTTTTTCTTATTTAATTACGCTGTTTTGATTAAAATCATTTCAAATCTGAAAAAAAATTGTTCACAGATGTAAATTGAAGTGAAAAACCAGACAAATCTTCAATGATGTTTTAAAGTTCGAAATATATTAAACAATCCAAATATTTCTTTCAGTGATCATTAACAAAAATTTAAAAAAAATAAAATAGTAATACAACCGCTTAGTATGTTCAATCGTCGCTGTCTCAGTGACTACTAAATCAAAGAGAATAAGAATATGTGTGTGGTTAGCTTGCACAATTGTGCTATGAAATGGGCTTCTCTGATATCATATTCAATCTTGGGTCTTTCAACAAGACAATGATTCGAAGCATACTGCTAAGCTGGTGAAGGAGTAGTTACTGTACCGCACCCCAAAACAGCTCGATCACAAATCTGAACCCTATTGAACATTTGTGGGAACATCTTGACAAACAAATCCGGAAAAGAACCATAACCAGTCAGGATATGTTAAGATCAGTTTTGGTCGAAGAGTGGCAAAAAATGTCTTCAGAAGTTACAACGAATCTCGTAAATTCTATGCCGAGACCACTGTTGCCAGATTTGCCGATTTATCGTCATTTTGGCGATTTTTGGTCGGAAAAATGGCAAAGTGCGATTTGCCGATTTTTTTATAATCTTTTAAGTAACAAATATAATGAATACAAATTGAACTGTAATTGTTTTTGTAAAAAGAAGATTATATATTGTTACGTTTTAACCTTTTTAAAACGCTGGTTTATTTCCTTTAAATAAACCGGATACTTTTGATTGCAAATAAAAGCCGTTTAGTAGTTTAAAAATTGTAACAACTCTTTATTTATTTAAAATGTACAACAACAGAATTAAATAGTCACTCAATGGTTTTTATACACGATTATAAATTCTCAGAAATACAGACACAATTTATAATGTACACGAATTTACTTGAAAAACACAACACGCTTTAAGGCTCTCAGTTGATGTTTATTCGAAAAGCGTCTCTGATAAACTCACTCACTACTGCAACCTCTGCCACTATTTATAACACTGCATAACCATCTAGAAAGCTCTATTTCTACAATGTTTTTTAACTGATTATTCGAGTTCGAATATACGGTAGCAGCGTTGCCAACTTACGATCAATGGTCAACTGAAAGCTTTTATTTAATAATGCCCACAGTTATGTTACAGTTTGCTATCACAGCACTGTTATTTGAAAGCATTAGGCTACTTTTAAATCAGCCGTTAAAATCGTTATATTTGAATTCAAGTACTATTACGTAACACTGCCCCCCGCTTAAGCCTGTTCGTCCCGAATAGGTATAGATTCACTTCTCCCATAGGGAGCTAGTCGTTGCAGATGTTCAACCTTAATTCCCGATATCAGTCTTCCACATTTCCGTATTCTATAAACCATGTCGTCCAATTTCTTAACTGTCCTATGTGGTCCTTTGCAGTGATTCCTTAATTTGGATGACAAACCCTTATTACGTTGTGAGCTATATCTGGTTTTCATTTAGTCATTTGTCATTTTAATTCGTCTCCGAACGAGTTCATGCATTTCTTTTTCTCTTGAAGCACCTTCACCCATCTTGGAAACCGGCCTGATGATCTTTTCTCTGCGGGACAGACCAAGCAATCCAACAGGAACCATTCCGCCGTTGCACTGTTCAACGGGGGCCTCCATTGTTACATGGCCACTTTTCACTTCTGCTGGTTCCAACTCCAACAAACCATTGTCTATACAATCCTCCACTTCCTCACGGGACCATACCAAATCCTCTGACTGCGGTGGCAACCTTTTGTGCTCAACAAAAACTAACTTTCTTACTTGAGACTTGCTTTCATATCCGACGTCAAGGGGTATTTTAACATTTCGCCAATTCATGACTTTTTGTCCCATATCCAAAGTAATGCTGTGATTAATCATGAAGTCTGCACCAATGATTACTTCGTCCACAATATCGGCAACAACAAAGACATGATTTACGCTAATACCACCAATAGTTAGTTTCACATTAACTTTACCATGGACAGCGGCAGACTCTCCAGTAGCGGTGCGTAGACTTACATTGCAAATTGGTTCCATCGATTTCTTTACTAAATCTGTTCTGATTATAGACTGCGACGCTCCCGTGTCCATAGTAAGGATGTGCTTCCGACCGTTGATGTACCCACTAGCAGTAAGATTGTTATTTTCCTGCTGCAGTATTGATATGGAGATGGTAGGGATGTCAGGTGTCACTCAGTGCTAGCTCGCTTTAAAGGTGGCTCCTGTAATGCTTGATGTTTCGCCAGCTACTTATTTCTTGATGCTGAAACATATCTGATTCGCTTTCTTGGTGCTCTGCAGTTTCGCTGAATGTGACCCATTTTATGTGACCCACAGTTATAACATTTAACTTTGGCTTTAGTTTGTCTCTTCCTTAAAGCCTTTAAAACTGCCTCTATTAATTCATTTAATTCGTTGACCATACTTCTACCATTTTCAGCGACAACCTCGATTTTCCGCACATTACACATCTGGTGCTTTGAAATTATCTTTGCTGTTTCTTGTACCAGCGCGAATGAGACGGTTTCAAAGAATGATGACTTTGGTGTGGCACATACCGCATATTTTATCTCTGGATCGCGAATACCATTCACAAATGCCTCTATCTTCAAATGCTCCAAAATCGGATGGTTCTCCCCTGGATAAATAAGCTGTAGCAAACGCTCGATTTCCATCGCAAAATCTTGTAGCGTCTCATTGGCATTCTGCACTCTACCACGCAATTCCATTCGGTATAATTTTTTTTTATGTTCGCCACCGAACTTACGTTGTAGCGCCTCCATTATGTCATCATAACAATTTCTGTTGCTCACTGGCACGCTTTCAAGAACTACCGCTGCATTTCCTTTTAAGGCCAAAATCAATTCGATAGCTTTTTCTTCGTCTTTCCACATGTTTCTAATGGCAACCGTATCAAACTGGAACTTGAAATACACACTTCTGTAGTTGTGCTATAGCACATTTGACATTTCTGCAATTGATGCTATCAGTTGCTGTTCTTGATAAGTGCATAACAACATATCAGTAAACACACCCAATGTACAGTTGGGCAGAATCAAAATTTTTTTGAAATAAATCTGGCATTTCTAAACGGCTGATCTGATCAGGATAAAATTTGACGCGGGCGTAGCCAAGGAGTATTCGAGTTTAAATTATTGAAATGGGCCCTACAAATGCCCCAGGGGCGGCGCTATGGGGGCTCAGAATAGGGTACCTTCGACATGCAAAATTTTTAAACATTTAAACATTCGATTTCAAAGAGTTTTATATGTTTAGAAAGCGCTCGCCTATGTCTTGAAAAAATATGCTTGCGTGTGCTATTTATCTCTTATACTTTTCGAGTTATAGGCATTTCAAAATTTAAATTTTAAAATTTTGCCATACCTTGGTCCGCTTTTTTAAAAATATAGATCGTACTTTTGTACCGAACGGGCTCGATTTTTTTGTTAGTTAGACAACTAAATTATCAGTAATATACAAAATATTTCAGAGTAATATCGATTATAGATCCAAAAATAAACGATTTTCAATTTAAGAATTCAAAAAATAGTAGAATTTTGCTGTTTTTTGGATGAGAAGGTGACTTAACTCTTTTTTATTAAAAAAAACTTTCTTTAAGAACATATAACAATTTTATGTTTTTCTGTAAGGTAGCTTCACAGAGAACATTTTGGTATAAAAAACATGTCCTATTTTTTGAACATGTTGCCCTTTCGTCCTGCGGAATTTGACCTATTTTTTGATAAAAATTTCAACTTTGGGCCACATGTTCTAAAATCCCAAAGTTGGGATCAAAAAACGGAAAGCAGCTTTAGAATCCTTGATGTGTTCCCTATTTATCCCCAAAGTATTTTCCCAGCCCCGAAGGAAATGTAGACCCTATGGTTAAAATTGTAAAAAATACCATTTTCAGGATTTTCGCTTAAATTTTTATGAATTGTAGGATTCCTTTTGACCTTTTGAAAAGTTTTTTTACACTTTGTAATTTGGAATGACAAATTTAAAAAACGTTGAAAATTTCATTGAGTTTTGCTAATAAATAAAGATTTTATTACATATTACATATTTATTGAGTTTCTAAAACTAAAATTTTCATCAAAATTTTAATAGGATTGCAAATACATATTAGGAACAATTTGATCCACATTTATTCCGAACATTTTTTTTTCTTGTTTAGATATTTTAATTTTTGGTCTTACAAAAAAAATGCAAGTCAATATCTCAGTTAGATTCAAAAATATTTACACTAATGAATAATCGTTATTTCGTATTACATACTTGACAATAAAATAACTAGCAGCATCCAAAAACAAGAAATATCAATGCAACCATAGTAGAGCAACCAAAGAAATGTAAATTGCTGCCAGAGAAAATTGCTAGCACAACAAAACAAAAACGAATGCTGACGCGCAATATTAGTTCGGCAAAAAAGTGTGTATGCTGCTATAGCACGAACATATATTTTGGTTGCTGTGCTACAATAACGAGTTGACAACTGGTTGTATCTGCTACTAGAAATTGCAAACTAACATTGCAATTTGTATAATAATATATGAATAGTAACAGCAAATTTATATTAGCAGAGTTATACAAAATTATAATAGTAACTATATTTTTAGTATTCAGATTGATAAAAATGTATATTTACTGCAATTGACGGCTAATATAGTAGCAATTGTAAACCCTGGTTTTAACTTCGTTCAATTTTTCCATCATAGCAGCAAACATTGTGCTTAAATCCATGATGCTTGTTGTTGCACGTGCAGAAACTTCCATTTCTACCAGTGATGTTATACGTAGGGAAAAATCCCTATTCGTAGGGATTTTCTGCTAAAAAAATGGCCGTAGGGAAAAAATGACAGATTTGTTGAAATCATTAAAATGTAGGGACTTTTCAATAATGTGGGAGAAATATATTAATTTCGCATCCCTTTTGTTATCTGTGACTACATACTAATAAAATTCTTGATTCGGCAATATTACAAAATATCAAATGTCTTTGAATGATCGCTTGCCGCCATTTCAGCTTTGATTTTATAGTAGATTTGTAAAATATTGTTTTTTATATTTATATGTATATAATATAATACATATATTCAGCAGAATGAACTCTTCGTATTTTTCAGACTCCTCGACACGCTTTGAGGAAACCAAAAAGTACCACAATCAAAAAGACCAGTGAATTTTTTGATTTTTTTAAGATCATAAAAATCATTATATTCCGACTTAAATCTTCTTTTTTCAGGACTGAATCTATTATTCAACTCAATCTGCATCAAACCGAAACTTTTAAAATTTAATCGATTGATAGATTTTAGGTTTTTCATTATCTTAAAAAAAATCAAATAATTTTTGCTGTTTAATCACTTTTGAGGCTCACTGTATGTACGTTTGTATGTTTTGAGTTACAAAAAAAAAATTATTTTGATAGATATCCAACTCGCATCCCACTAATCGACCAAAAAGCTATTCGAGGAAAATACCAAGGCTTTCTTTTCAGAAAAAAAGTCAAAAAAGTTTTTGATTTTGCAAAAAGAAAAATCAAAAATATTTTTTTTTTCAAATTTTTTTTCAAAAGATTGAAGAAATAGTTCTAAATTATTTAGGAAAAATTTTGCTATGAACAATAGGTAATAAGTTACAGGGATGAGAAATAACACCTGTATGGCCAAAATGTCAAATTTTCAGAGAGTTCTTGAGCGATATTGTTGAAAAATTGTGTCTAAACTACTATCCTATAGGACTAACCTTGGTTTCAAAAGTTGGTATACCCCCATATATATATAAAATACATCAAACACAAAGGGTATTATTTGCATTGATATACGAATTATCATTTGAAAGTTGTAGGGATTTTTGTAGAGACAATCTTTTGAGCGCGTAGGGAAAAATAGGGATTTTTTTCGGGCTACGTAAAGACTTCTTAAAAAAGTATATAACATCACTGATTTATACCTTATACTCGAATTCGTAAGCACCGATGTCTATATCACGCCGCTTGAATTCGTCTGTCAGCCTCTTCTGCAATTCTGCCTTGTTACCTGCTGTTGGTATCTCCAACTTACTCAATTCTTTCTTGAGTTGTTCAACTTTTAGTTCCTCAAACTTCATGCTTATTAATTCGCAATCCCACTTCTGACACCAATTGTTACGTTTTAACCTTTTTTGGTTTGTTTCCTTTAAATAATATAAGTAGTTTAAAAATTGTAACATCTCTTTATTTATTTAAAATGTACAACAACATAATTAGTCACTCAATGTTTTTTATACACGTTTATAAATTCTGAGAAATACAGACACAATTTATAATGTACACGAATTTACTTGAAAAACACAACACACTTTAAGGCTCTCAGTTGATGTTTATTCGAAAAGCGTCTCTGATAAACTCACTCACGACTGCAACCTCTGCCACTATTTATAACACTGCATAACCATCTAGAAAGCTCTATTTCTACAATGTTCTTTAGCTGATTATTCGAGTTCGAATATACGGTCGCAGCGTTGCCAACTTACGATCAATGGTCAACTTTTTATTTAATAATGCCCACAGTTATGTTACAGTTTGCTATTACAGCACTGTTATTTGAAAGTATTAGGCTACTTTTAAATCAGCCGTTAAAATCGTTATATTTGAATTCAAGTACAATTATGTAACAATATAAAAGCAGAATCCGAATTTAAGGAGCTTAAATTACATGATTTGAATAATTTAATGAATCAAAACGTAAATGTTTGTTAAGATTTTTAAAAAATTTGTGAAATTTTTAATTTTAGTGGTCCGCCAACATATAACAGCTACTTGAAAGATTTCTATAAACCTATACTAAAGAATTATTAAAGTTAATTAAGCCTGATACTTGATTTTCCCGAAATTGAAACATTGTTGGTCCGAATTTGTATACGTACGAAACGTTTGCTAAATTGTTTTTGTACATGACTTTTTATTCGCAATATATGTAAGTCGTAGCTTTATGCAAATCTTTTAGCCTTTTGTAAGCCGATCTGCCAGATTTTAATTAGCAACCGAACCAGAACCATTCATGTTTGTAAGTTATTGAGAGCCTTCGGAAAGTTTATTTCAACAGATATCGAAATATCGACTACTCTATTTATAAGGATTGTAAATGAAAAATGTCGAAAATAATAACGGTATGATAAGACATATTTTATAATATTAATTATTTTAATATGTGAATTATTTATTGGATTGTTAGTTTTTTAAAAAATATCGCAAAAAAAACCACGTATTTTAATGTTTTCCAATTTTTTGACGATTTCAAAAATATTTCACCGATTTTGACGATTTTTTAGTCCAATTTTGACGATTTTATACCAAAATTATCTGGCAACAGTGGCCGAGACGCTTACATGCCGTTATAAAAGCAAAAGGGAAGCAGACAAAGTACTAAAAACTTTTTTTTTATAAAATATATTTGTTGTATACTTAATATTGACGCGTTAAATATGAAGTCTTTTTGGTTTTTAATGTTTATCTTAAGTTGTTGTTGGAATATTGTTTTTATTTTTTTCTATTTTTTAGCCCGTGAAATATTTTTTTAAAAAAACTAACATTAAAACAAATAAGATGTAAAATAAGAAAAAATATATAAATAAATAAAAAAAATTTATACTTTATATTGACGCACAGTGGTATGAGAATAAAAAAAGAAAGAAAAAATTACGCCGATTTGAATGAAATTTCACATGCGCAAAGAGGAAGTGTAGTCAAGTTTAAGTTTTGAATTTGGACCTCATGACCCCACCAGGAGCGGGATCTTATTTCTTCGTTTGTGTACCGATTTAAAAAAAATTACACATACGGAATTACCTCGTCGAGAAAGATGTGTTTAAAAATCATGACTGAGTCCAAAGTTACATGCATTTGAATATAAAAAAATTAAAAAAGCGATTTTTCAAGATTTTTTTAGGGAATTGCGGGATACTTGATAACAAATTTCAAAATTTGTTTTTATTTTTCCATATTAAATAGAAAAATCTACATAACTGTGAAATTTCATTAAAAAATATTCATAAATAAAAATTTTATTTCAATTTGAAAAATTTGTATCTATGCAAAATTCAATAAAAAGCATTTTTTGTCATATTTTTCAAAAAAGTATTCCATGAATTTTTTAATTGTCAAAAGTTATATACATTTTTGAAAAGTCTATCCTAAATCATCTATCCATTGATATATAACATGTCTATCTTATGTTTTTTACGTGTCAAATAAATTAGGGAAAACTTAACAACACGCTGAGTTCAGCATAAGATGTGCTGAGTTTGTTGAATTTATTACTTCAAAATAAAGATTTAATAAAAGCTGATAAAAAGTGATTAAAAATATAAATTTAAAATTAAGGACTGAAATAATTAAACTTTATTAAATACTAGCTTAACCCGTTGGGCTTCGCTACCCCAAAAAATGTGAAAGATTTTATAAACTATTGAGGTTATGAGGTTACACTAATATTAACCCCCCATTTTGAAAAAAATTAGGTAAAATTATAAAAAAATGTATAAAAAGTTTTAAGAATCTCGCAATTTTAATTATCCAGATATTCAAAATTGACTATGTACTTTGTATGGAAAGGGCAACACCAACTGTTCCGATCCAGACCATTCTTAGCTAAACTCCTTACAGTGATAAGAATTTGATTCATACAAAGTTTAAATACATTACAATTATAGTACTCCAGTACCTAGTTTCTGTATTGTATGTGAGAAACTTTTCATTCGAAACATTTATAAACTTCTTGTTAAACACAGGGCGAGTATTAGTAAATCGTTTACTGTGTCTGTACTTTTAATGTATTCAGTTTAAACATTAGCTAAATCATCCTGTTAAAAACTGAAAAACTCACAAGTTACAGAAACGGAGTACAGATATTCGAAATTAACTATTTACTATTATAACGTTTGAAGAATCTCGCAAATTATAGTTCTGAAGATATTTATTTTACTTTTTGTGGTAGGAGGTCCACACCCCTTGTTCCGATCCTCCCATTTTTGGGAGTGCCTTAAAGTGTGTTGTATTTTTCAAATGAATTCGTGTACATTATAAAGTGTATCAGTATTTCTACGAATTTATAAACGTGTATAAAAAACATTTAGTGACTATTTAATTCTGTGGTTGTTGTACATTTTAAATACATATAGAGTTGTTACAATTTTTAAACTACTAAACGGCTTTTATTTGAAATCAAAAATATCCGGTATATTTAAAGGAAATAAACAAACGTTTTGAAAAGGTTAAAACGTAACAATTGGTGTCAGAAGTGGGATTGCAAATTAATAAGCAAGAAGTTTAAAGAACTAAAAGTTGAACAACTCAAGAAAGAATTGAGTAAGTTGGAGCTACCAACAGCAGGTAACAAGGCAGAATTGCAGAAGAGGCTGATAGATGAATTCAAGAGGCGTGATATTGACATCAGTACTTACGAATTTGAGTACAAAGAAGAAACTGAGATATGTACCCGTTCAACAACAAGCAGCATGGATTTAAGCACAATGTTTGCGGCTATGATGGAAAAGATGGAAGGAAACTTCTAAAGTAAACAACGAGAACCTGGAAGCGAAATTGAACGAAAATTGTAGAACCATCCTAGAAACTTCTAAAGCTACAGACGAGAAACTTCAAGAACTTTGTGTGGTTATAAACAGCAGAGTAGATAACCTTGAAATGCAAGTATCCAAATTCGACAAAAAGGTATCCGAATTAGAGAACGGCCTAGAAAAACAATCCCAAAAAGTTGATAATAAATTTCTCGATCTGGTAAGGAAAATTAATAATCTTCAATGCCAAGACGGACCGGTGCGAGTTATTTCAGAAACATCGAGTAGAATAAAGGCTCCTAGTTTTGATGGCACCACACCATTTAATGTGTTCAAGTTCCAGTTTGATACGGTTGCCATTAGAAACATGTGGAAAGACGAAGAAAAAGCTATCGAATTGATTTTGGCCTTAAAAGGAAATGCAGCGGTAGTTCTTGAAAGCGTGCCAGTGAGCAAAAGAAATTGTTATGATAACATAATGGAGGCGCTACAACGTAAGTACGGTGGCGAACATAAAAAAGAATTATACCAAATGGAATTGCGTGGTAGAGTGCAGAATGCCAATGAGACGCTACAAGAGTTTGCGATGGAAATCGAGCGTTTGCTACAGCTTATTTATCCAGGGGAGAACCATCCGATTTTGGAGCATTTTAAGATAGAGGCATTTGTGAATGGTATTCGCGATCCAGAGATAAAATATGCGCTTTGTGCCGTACCAAAGTCATCATTCTTTGAGACCGTCTCATTCGCGCTGGTACAAGAAACAGCAAAGATAATTTCAAAGCCCCAGATGTGTAATGTGCGGAAAATCGAGGTTGTCGCTGAAAATGGTAGAAGTATGGTCAACGAATTAAATGAATTAAGAGAGGCAGTTTTAAAGGCTTTAAGGAAGAGACAAACTAAAGCCAAAGTTAAATGTTATAACTGTGGAAAAATGGGTCACATTCAGCGAAACTGCAGAGCACCAAGAAAGCGAATCAGATATGTTTCAGCATCAAGAAATAAGCAGCTGGCGAATCATCAAGCATTACAGGAGCCACCTTTAAAGCGAGCTAGCACTGAGTGACAGGATCTGACACCCACACCTGATGGCCCTACCATCTCCATATCAGTACTGCAGCAGGAAAATAACAATCTTACTGCTAGTGGGTACATCAACGGTCGGAAGCACATCCTTACTATGGACACGGGTGCGTCGCAGTCTATAATTAGAACAGATTTAGTAAAGAAATCGATGGAACCAATTTGCAATGTAAGTCTACGCACCGCTACTGGAGAGTCTGCCGCTGTCCATGGTAAAGTCTTTGTTGTTGCCGATATTGTGGACGAAGTAATCATTGGTGCAGACTTCATGATTACTCACAGCATTACTTTGGATATGGGACAAAAAGTCATGATTTGGCGAAATGTTAAAATACCCCTTGACGTCGGATAAGAGAGCAAGTCTCAAGTAAGAAAGTTAGTTTTTGTTGACCACAAAAGGTTGCCACCGCAGTCAGAGGATTTGGTATGGGCCCGTGAGGAATTGGAGGATTGTATAGACAACGGTTTGTTGGTGTTGAAAAAAGCGGATGTGAGAAGTGCACATGTAACAATGGAGGCCCTCGTTGAACAGTGCAACGCAGAGAAAAGATCATCAGGCCGGGTTCAAAGATGGGTGAAGGTGATTCAGCAGAAAAAGCAATGCATGAACTCGTTCGGAAACGAATTAAAATGACCAAATGAAAACCAGATATAGCTCACAATGTAATAAGGGTTCGTCATCCAAATTAAGGAATCACTGCAAAGGACCACATAGGGTAGTTAGGAAATTGGACAACATGGTTTATAGAATACGGAAATGTGGAAGACCGATATCGGGAATTAAAGCTGAACATCTGAAACGACTAGCTGCCTATCGGAGAAGTGAATCTATGCCTATTCGGGACGAACAGGCTTAAGCGGGGGGCAGTGTTACGAAATTGTACTTGAATTCAAATATAACGATTTTAACGGCTGATTTAAAAGTAGTATCTGTGGGCATTATTAACATTGAATAAAAGCTTTCAGTTGACCATTGATCGAATTCGAATATTCAGTTAAAGAACATTGTAGAAAGTACACCACAGATGGCGTATGAATTAGTAAGATCTAGAATATTCGAGCTTTGACAGTTAAAGAGAAATCTAGAGTGCAGATGGTTATAAATAGTGGCAGAGGTTGCAGTTAATGAGTTTATCAGAGACGCTTTTCGAATAAACATCAACTGAGTGCTGTGTTTTCAAGTGAATTCGCGTACATTATAAAGTGTGTCTGTATTTCTGCGAATTTATAAACGTGTATAAAAAACATTGAGTGACTATTTAATTCTGTGGTTGTTTTACATTTTAAATAAATGAAGAGTTGTTACAATTTTTAAACTACTAAACGGCTTTTATTTGCAATCAAAAGTATCCGGTTTATTTAAAGGAAATAAACAAACGTTTTTAAAAGGTTAAAACGTAACAATACTTTTTCGATTATATTTCTTTAGATATACGAAATGAAAAGTTTACATTGTATGTGAGGTGCCACGCCCACTAATACAATACCATTTTCACTCAAACTATGTAGAATAGTAAGGTTGATATTAGTACAAAATTTTAAGACTTCCACAGTGATAGTTCTCCAGATATTCGAAAATAACTATTTACTTTGTATGGAAAGTTCGACGACCACTTCAAATTTCAAAATAGCCTTTTTGTCCTTCCAGATACAGTGCCGGACTTAAATATTCACACAGCATACAGATTTATCTTTAATCTTCCATATTTTTGAAAGGAAGGCCACAACTTTCGTACGGGTTTCAAAAAATATTTATTTACATATAACTTATTGAAATATATGGAAAAACTAAACATAAGTTGGAACAGTCCATGGTAAAGTTAATGTGAAACTAACTATTGGTGGTATTAGCTCAAATCATGTCTTTGTTGTTGCCGATATTGTGGACGAAGTAATCATTGGTGCAGACTTCATGATTACTCACAGCATTACTTTAGATATGGGACAAAAAGTCATGATTTGGCGAAATGTTAAAATACCCCTTGACGTCGGATAAGAGAGCAAGTCGCAAGTAAGAAAGTTAGTTTTTGTTGACCACAAAAGGTTGCCACCGCAGTCAGAGGATTTGGTATGGGCCCGTGAGGAATTGGAGGATTGTATAGACAATGGTTTGTTGGTGTTGAAAAAAGCGGATGTGAGAAGTGCACATGTAACAATGGAGGCCCTCGTTGAACAGTGCAACGCAGAGAAAAGATCATCAGGCCGGGTTCAAAGATGGGTGAAGGTGATTCAGCAGAAAAAGCAATGCATGAACTCGTTCGGAAACGAATTAAAATGACCAAATGAAAACCAGATATTGCTCACAATGTAATAAGGGTTCGTCATCCAAATTAAGGAATCACTGCAAAGGACCACATAGGGTAGTTAGGAAATTGGACAACATGGTTTATAGAATACGGAAATGTGGAAGACCGATATCGGGAATTAAAGCTGAACATCTGAAACGACTAGCTGCCTATCGGAGAAGTGAATCTATGCCTATTCGGGACGAACAGGCTTAAGCGGGGGGCAGTGTTACGAAATTGTACTTGAATTCAAATATAACGATTTTAACGGCTGATTTAAAAGTAGTATCTGTGGGCATTATTAACATTGAATAAAAGCTTCAGTTGACCATTGATCGAATTCGAATATTCAGTTAAAGAACATTGTAGAAAGTACACCACAGATGGCGTATGAATTAGTAAGATCTAGAATATTCGAGCTTTGACAGTTAAAGAGAAATCTAGAGTGCAGATGGTTATAAATAGTGGCAGAGGTTGCAGTTAATGAGTTTATCAGAGACGCTTTTCGAATAAACATCAACTGAGTGCTGTGTTTTCAAGTGAATTCGCGTACATTATAAAGTGTGTCTGTATTTCTGCGAATTTATAAACGTGTATAAAAAACATTGAGTGACTATTTAATTCTGTGGTTGTTTTACATTTTAAATAAATGAAGAGTTGTTACAATTTTTAAACTACTAAACGGCTTTTATTTGCAATCAAAAGTATCCGGTTTATTTAAAGGAAATAAACAAACGTTTTTAAAAGGTTAAAACGTAACAATACTTTTTCGATTATATTTCTTTAGATATACGAAATGAAAAGTTTACATTGTATGAGAGGTGCCACGCCCACTAATACAATACCATTTTCACCCAAACTATGTAGAATAGTAAGGTTGATATTAGTACAAAATTTTAAGACTTCCACAGTGATAGTTCTCCAGATATTCGAAAATAACTATTTACTTTGTATGGAAAGTGCGACGACCACTTCAAATTTCAAAATAGCCTTTTTGTCCTTCCAGATACAGTGCCGGACTTAAATATTCACACAGCATACAGATTTATCTTTAATCTTCCATATTTTTGAAACGAAGGCCACAACTTTCGTACGGGTTTCAAAAAATATTTATTTACATATAACTTATTGAAATATATGGAAAAACTAAACATAAGTTGGCACAGTTCAGAAAAAATAATTAACTAATGTTTCGAACTTCGATTTTAAGGGGACAAAAATATTCACACAGTTTCTTATTTTTAATAAGAAAATAGTTTTTTTTAATAGTTTAATATTTTGTGGAGTAGTCTATCTTTTTATGACTTCTTTTAATCGTCTTGGCATTGGATCGACCAATTTTTGGTGACGGCAGCTCCAATATTTTGCCATTCTTGTGACAGGACTTCTTTAAGTTGAGTCTTAATAATAATATGGTGCTTTCCTACATGTCCGCCCAATTTATCCCTCAGATGTTCTATGGGATTTATGTCAGGTGATTGCGGAGGAGTCGGGAAAATGTGGGGAACATGATTCACTATCCATATTCGGACGTCATGGGCTGTTTGTTTGGGGTCATTGTACTGTTGAAAATAGAAATGTTCCCAAGCGTTAACTTTAGAGCGCATTGTAGTAGGTTTTCTTTTAAAATATTAAGGTACACTGTTTTGTCCATTGAACCGTCGCACAGTGGTATGAGAAAAATAAGAAGGAAATAAATCTGTAACTTCTAAACGCTTAATCCGATTTGAATGAAATTTCACATGCGCAAAGAGGAAGTGCTGTCGAGTTTAAGTTTTGAATTTGGACCTCATGGGCCCACCAGGAGCGGGGCCAGGGGTCCCCAAAGTAGGACACCTCGGGTATGTTTGTGTTCCGATTTCAAAAAAATTAGATAGATATCAATTATCAATTAGTAGATATCAATTATCTCTTATAGCTTAGGAGATATTCGCATTTGAAAATTAAATTTTCAACATTTTTACCCACCCTACTCCAGTTTTTTGATGACCGCGGTTCCAAAAATTTTCTCCCTATTTTCTCCATTTTTCTTTTATAGGTTTAAATGTATATATCAAATAAAGAAAGAATTGTTTAAAAATCATGACTGGGTCCAAAGTTACATGCATTTGAATTTAAAAAATGTAAAAAAGGCGATTTTTTGCTATTTTTTTTTTTGGAAAAAATTACTTTTATTCTTTTTAAGTTATCTAAAAAATTTCTAAGAGGATGTATAATTAATTTGTATTTTTTGAAAAACTAACTTTACATGAAATATTTTCAATGAAAAAACAATTGTTAATTTTTGATATCGAGGGGACCAGGTCCATTCAAAAAACGCCTATTTTTTATGTAAAATTCAACTTTAATGCAAAAATTCTCAAATCGCATAGTCTATATCAAAATATAGAAAACTATTTTAGATGGCCCAATATTTTTTTTCTTAAATTCATTTATTTGTAATCTATTTTACAAGAAATATTAAGCTAAACTTATAATAAATAAATTACAATAACTTATTTTTTTAAGCTTCAGTGAGCTTAATAGAAGAAAAAAAAGACATGATTAATATATTAATTAATTAACTTCTAAAATGTAGATCAAGAACATGGTATCTCTAAGCCTTCATATCTCATCACTATCGTCTAAAAGTGTGATAGCCAACAAATTTGAATGATTACTAAGTCTTTCTAAATATCTTTCACTAAAACAATTTATCTCTTCCTTTATTGTGGATATTCTAAGGTCATTATGTAAGCAATTGATTATTGGCGTTAGCCAATAATCTTAAAGTTTTTGACTGATATCGGTGGAGTATTTTAACGTTGGAATTACTAGTTGTTCCCCAGAATTGAACACCATAAGTCCAAACCGGTTTTAAAATTGTCTTGCATAGAATAACCTTGTTTTCTAAACTTAACTCTGATTTTGGTCCTAAGAGCCAATACATCTTTTTGGTTTTAATATTCAATTGTTCTCCTTTCGTTTTGATATGGTCTTTCCATGTAAGCCTTCTGTCCAAATGAAGTCCTAAATATTTAACATTATTTTCCTTAGGAATAATATTTCCATTTAAATAAAGTGTTGGGCAATCACCTTTTCTCAATGTGAATGTGACATGAACTGATTTTTCCGTATTAACTTTTATGTTCCATTTTTGTAACCAGGTTTCAATCAATCTAAGTTGGTTTTGTAAAATTTCAGAAGCTTCAACTGGAGATTCTTTGGATGATAATATAGCAGTATCAACTGCATATGTTGCTGTAGTTATTTCATCATTAATGGGCATATCTGACGTATAAATGGTGTATAGAATAGGACCCAGCACACTTCCTTGAGGAATACCAGATTTAACAACTCCAAACGAAGAATCATCCCCATTGACATGGACATAAAAATATCTATCTAGCAAATATGATTTAAATAGCATATAAAAGGGGGCAGGTAGCAAGTGTTTTAGTTTATGCAGCAGACCGCAGTGCCATACTCTATCAAATGCTTGACGGATATCTAAGAAAACGGCTGAGCAATATTGTTTATTTTTCAAAGCTTTTGTAATTTCCTGCACAATACGATGACATTGCTCAGGGGTACCGTGTTTGTAAATCCGAATTGGTGGTCTGGAATAATATTCTTATGCTCCAATATTGGGAGTAATCTTTTTAACAAGAGTCTTTCAAATACTTTGGAGAACACTGGCAATAAACTTATTGGCCTGTAAGTCCCGGTCCACACTGTGAAACATTTGCCGGAAAACATTTGAGTTTGTTGATGAAAGGGGAACGAGGAATGAAAAAGGGAACTTTGTTTCATGTACATGAAGTTTTTGTTGAGTATGTCATCCACATTTATTCATTCGTATTCGTACTGTACAGAAATGTCAAAAACTTCACTGTGTGGACACGAATGCAGTTTCAAAAGAGAATTTAAAAATGTTTTGCAGCAAATGTTTCACAGTGTGGACCGGGACTAAGACGCTACTTCACTTTCTTGTTTATTTGGCTTAAGTATCATTATTATTTTTGCATATTTCCATTGGGATGGATAATAATTTAACCTCATTATGGAATTAAATATTGTGGTTAAGAATATAATTCCTTTTTGGGGCCATAATTTTGCAATTCTTGAATCAATGTAGTCATATCCTGGAGATTTCATGTTATTTAAGTTCTTTACAGTGACTTGTACTTCAGAAGGTGATATACTTTTGATTGGGCGATCCATTTGGCAAGGTATATCAAGAAAATTTAGTATTTCATCTTGTTGAGTCGGATTACATACGTTAATTGGAACAAATGTTTTTTCCAGATGCTCTTTAAATTCATTAGCTTTGCTAATATTTGATCTACACCACTCACCGTTTGTTTTTCTTATAGGTGTATTTCTTTTAACAGGCCGTTTAAGATATTTCGTTGCCTTCCAAAGATTGTGTTCATTAGTATTACTTACACTAAGATTTTTCAAATAGGCTGCAACTGAATCATTCTTATACTCTCTAAGATGTTTTTTTTAAATAATTTGATGCTCTATTCCAGTTTGCTTTGTCAATTTGAGATCTACTGTTTTGATATATTCTGCGTAAAGTACGTTTGTTTCTTATAAGATCTCTTATTTCAGTCGAAATTATTACTTTAGTTCCAATGGTTTGTGTGTATTGTGGAGTAGTTAAGTGAGCAGCTTCATATATAACATTATTAAGTGATTCTACAGCATCATCTAACTGGTATTCGCTTTTAATAGAAATATTTAAATTAAGATTGTTTTCTATATAGCTCTTAAAAGAATTAATGTTTGTTTTATTATTTATAATATTGAAATATTTCGATTCAAAAATTGAGCTATATGTGACTATTATTGCACTATGATCAGAAAGTCATCGGAATCTAATATGTCCAACAATGATCTTGATATACGATTAAAAACGACAAAATCCAATATATCTGGTATTTTCGTAGGATCGGTTGGCCTGTATGTTGGCCTTCCAGTTGATAGAGATGTATAGTGATTTTTCATTATGCATTTGTAGATCTCTTTTCCTTTTGGATTTGCTAAACGAGAACCCCACCAGGGGTGTTTGGCATTGAAATGAATCCAACAATGAATTCGGGTCCAAGTTGTTTAAAAAAGTTTTCATATTGCTCGCATTTTATATTGTCTTGGGGAGGAAATTACTATCGCAAACAACATTGATACCAGCAGATTGTAAAAATGGTTTCTCTATAGGATATAGAACTTCATATTTGATATGTAATTTTATTAATATGGCTGCACCAGCATGTGCTCTGTTTGCTGTAATAGTGATTTGCTGTAATAGTATCGTAATTATTTATTTTAAAATATGTTCTATCCGTAAAATGAGATTCGGAGATCAGTAAAATATCAATAAGGTTATTTATAAGAAAGATTTCAATTTCATGTTTGTGGTTATAAAGACCATTGGCGTTCCATATTGATATTCTTAGATTTACTTGCATAGCTAGTCATTTGCATAGTCACCATGTTCATTAAATTTTCCAGTTTCTCTAAACGAGCATTATAGTTAAAATCTGGTGTTTTAAGTGCTTCAGAGTATGATACATTGTTATTAAATTTATGTTGTTGTGGTTCAGCATACTGCATACCATTTAGTTATGGATATTCCCTATTATTCATAACAAAATTTGAATTTCTTTGCCGATTTAAATATATACTTTCCCTATTTGTTCTTTTTGAAATGAGGTCTTGATAAACTTTACAGCCTTTATAATTAGCAGTATGGTTACCTAGGCAGTGTAAACAACGAGGTGGAGATTCAATTAATTTAGTACATTCGGAGGTGGAATGATCCATTCCACATTTTACACATCTAAAGGGTCTTTTACAATAAGATTTTGTATGCCTGTTCGGTCATAATTACATTTATCCTAAATTAGAAAACTATTTTATAACTATTAAAATTTAAAGTTCATTTTACTTACTAACATAAATAATGATTTGACTCTTTTGAATAACTTTATTACATTTACAATATTCTAATATTCGATTACTTTGCTTTCATTTTACACTAATTTGTTTTCCTTTGCTGAATTTATAACGTTAATTTGTTATTTACTTATTTTTCAAACTCTAACTTTAGCATTAGCATACAAAAAAATGTAAATTCTCATTCTCTTTGCATCATTAAAACAATCAACAACGAAACCTACAAGTGTTTTTATTTTGAGTATACATAAAATTTGGCGACCGTGACAGGACTTAATAAATAAAGTTTAATTTAAAGTTTTTTGAGTTTTCGCACAAATAATTTGCTTAAAAATAAAAATAATAAAGAAAAAACATTAGTGAAATAAAAGCAATAAATAATAAAGAACATTTTTAAAACCAACATAAAATTGTTAACAAAACAACAACTGAAATTAATATTTCTTAAAAAAAAAACTAAATCTTTTGCAAGAAACTAAAATTCATAACGGACAATTTAATCATTATTATATTGGCCCTTCATCATCCACATCAAAACATCATCATCGCTACCAAAACATCATCATCGCTACCAAAAACTTCATCATCGCTATTAAAACATCATCATCGTTATCATCGCATTTGTTTTATTGTCATTTCGCTGCTAGCTAGCCACCAAACTTTTCTGCAGTCATCACTTACAGACAAAAGCAACATACACATCTCATCTATACACCTCTCATCATTTACCCCTTGCCATTGCTTAAAAACCCAGCGGGAAAAAATGATAGGACTTCAATTTGTAGGCCTTCTAAAGGGCATACTTACACATTCTAAAAGATCCGATACTCATTCCACCCTGCCTGCTCTTAGAAGGTGTTCAAGAAGCCCTATGAATCCCCTTCTAATAACAAGTGAGCTTGTTGGCTGCCAACAGCCCATCATAAGTAGGCCTTCTCTCAGCCCTCTAACAGCAGCGAGTATGCAAGGCCTTGGCTCGCAATGACACGCCGTGTAAAATTGAAATGATTTTGCAATGCGGCAAAATGATTTTGCAAGTCCTTGTGTCTGCAAAATGAGGCATTTAGGAAGGCCTCTTTACTGCATCTTTTTCCCGCTGGGAATACTTATTCAGCATCTCACCAAGACACACACACATATTGATTATTGCCAGTGTTGAGCTACATACCAGTGTTGGACTTTTTATATCATTCGGTACATTTGTTTTAACGTTAGTACCTTTGGTATTTTTATATACAATTTAGTGTAATTTTATTAATGGAAGATCAAGAACCACAAATTAGCACAATAAAGCCAGCAAATATGGATTTAGCATCGTTAAAGGTACAACGAAGTACAATGAAACGGAGTATTACCAAATTGAAGTTAAAGGTAGAAAAAGAAGGGACATCATCTGATTACACAATTATAAAATGTCGACTTCAAATGCTTGAATCGTATTTTACTCAATTAAGTCATATCCAAACGCAAATTGAGCGCCTTGATACAGCAGACGAATCACGCTCTGAATTGGAAGAACTCTTCGTACAGGCCAAAGCTTATATGATTGATTTATTATCTAAAAAACGCCGATCTAGCGATATGGATTTAAGTCTTTTAAATACGACAAGCACATCGTTTTCACACCAAAGTCGATTACCTCAGCTCAAACTTCCGAATTTCAATGGCAAATATTCAGAGTATTCTCGTTTTATAAGTACATTTAATACTTTGGTTCATGAAGAGCCATGCATACCAACCATAGATAAATTTAATTATCTTTTAAATTGCCTTAGTGGCCCAGCACTTTCTGTTGTAGAAGCCTTTCAAATCGTCGAAGAAAATTATCAAAAGGCTTTGGATAGATTGAAAGAAAGATATGACAACAAAACTTTAATATTTGTCGACAATATAAACTCGTTGTTTTCAATTTCACCAATCAACAAACCAATTGCTACAGCTTTACGATCAATTTTAGATAATGTTGCTGCTCTGAGAAGTTCCTTGCTATCTTTAGGTTCCGAATTGGACGTGATGAATGCTATACTTATACATATCGTCTTATCAAAGGTAGATTCAGCATCAAAGTCAGTATATGATGAAAAACAAAATTTGAATCAATTGCCGTCATGGGATGAATTTTATTCTATTATGAGCCGTAGATGCCAATTTCTCGAAAGTCGCACAACAGAAGTCGAATCATTTCATAGTTACGATCAAAAATCTATACACAAATTTAAACGACCTGGTTCTTCTTTTATAACATCGAGCATCTCATGCGAATATTGCCAAAACAAAGATCATTTTATCAGCAGTTGCACTTCATATTTATCGCTACCTATTTCTCGTCGATTTGATTTTGTAAAATCTTCAAAACTATGCATAAACTGTCTTCGAAAAGGACATATCGTAGCAAATTGTGAATCAAAATCATGTTGTCGCACCTGTCGTATTTCGCATCATACATCTCTACATAATCCAAGTTCCCAATCATCAAATGAACCTCATCATTCTTCGAATTCATCCTATCAAAATCGTTCGTCATTGCATTCATCGTCTTTTCAACCTTCTTCGTCTTCGTTTTTACATCAAGGCAACCAGAATCATAAGCCATCGACATCGCAACATTCATCATTTTCGAATCAACCCAAAACAAATGATAATTCTTCGTCACTACAAACTTCTTCGTCGTCATTCTCTCATCAAAGAAATCCATCATCGTCAAATCCAACAAATAATTCATCTGTTTTACATTTAACACTTCAGTCTTCGTTTCTCACTAGAAATTATCGTCGAACTCTGCTCCCAACAGCCATTGTATACATCAAAGATAGTTTTGGCACCCTACAACCGATTAGAGCTCTTTTGGATTCTTGCTCAGAGGTAAATTTAATTACTCAAGAGACTGTTAGTCGCCTTCGATTACAACAAGCTAAATCCAATCAAGAAATAGCAGGAGTTTCAGAAATTCGAACTCAACTAAAATATAAGGTAACAGCTACTATTAGATCTCGACTATCAAGCTTCGAATTTACATCAATATTTGCTGTAACTAAAACGATTTCGTCACTTCAACCTGCAGAACATTTTGACACAAGTAATTGGAACATTCCTGATGGAATAGATCTCGCAGATCCACAGTTTTATTTACCTAAACATATTGATATATTACTTAGTGCCGAAATATTCTTTGATCTATTACTAGACGGCAAGATTTCACTTGGCGAAGGACTTCCATGTTTAATAAATACAACATTTGGTTGGATAGTTGGTAGAAAAGTCGAATCTCTACAACATAATCGAGTATTGTCGTGTAACGTTCTTACAAATTATGAAGAATTGGATTCGTTGCTGAAAGCCTTTTGGGAGATCGAAGAAATTTCACGAAAGGAAACCCTGACTGAAGAAGAAAACCAGTGTGAAATGCATTTTCTTGAAAATACAGTGTTTGATGAAAATGGAAGAGTAAAAGTACGTTTACCATTCAAGTCTTCAGTAAACAAACTTGGAAATTCGTTTGAAGTAGCTCGTCGCCGCTTTCTATACCTAGAAAAGCGTCTTTTAAAAGATGAGTCTTTGCGTAAAATGTACATAGACTTAATGAATGAATATATAAATCTCGGACATATGTCAATTGTGAATTATGATGTTTTAAATCAACCCCATTACATTATACCACACCATTCAGTTTTACGACCACAAAGTTCTTCAACAAAACTACGAGTTGTCTTCGATGCGTCATCACCTACCTCAACTAATGTTTCATTAAACGATATTTTAATGGTTGGTCCAACAATACAAGAAGACCTCATAATAACTATTCTTGCTTTTCGTCTTAATAAATTTGCATTGTCTGCAGATGTTTGCAAAATGTACAGGCAGTTTCTCGTTGATGAAAATGATAGAAATTTTCAACTTGTTTTGTGGAGAGATAATACAAATGATCCCATTAACATTTATCGACTTAATACGGTGACTTATGGCACATCCGCTGCACCTTTTCTTGCAATAAGAAGTTTATTTTTCATCGCTGATGCTTATAATCACAAATTTCCGATTGGTTCTAAAGTTTTAAAGCAAGATCTGTACGTAGATGATCTGCTTACGGGGGCAGCAAATATTTTCGAACTTTCAGCGAAAATGGCTGAAATCATCCAAATCTTAGAAAAGTCTGGTCTACAATTAACGAAATGGAGTTCTAATGTGCCACAATTAGCTCAATGTACAGAAGAAATGAATTTAAAAACTAACAATGAAAACATAACTAGAACTCTAGGAATGTCTTGGAAACCTAATGAGGATATATTTTGCTTTCGATTTAATCTACCGACTATTGAAGTTCCTACTAAACGGTCAGTATTATCTGTAATAGCCAGAATATTTGATATTTTGGGACTTTTAAGCCCTATTGTGATTTCATGTAAAATCTTAATTCAAGAATTATGGAAACAACAAATTGATTGGGATTCACCTCTAAATGAACGTTTAAAAGGTCGTTGGATTCAAATCGAGAAGAGCTTACCTTACATAAATCAAATTGAATTGCCTAGATTTGTACAAACAAATCCAGATGTTAAATTCGATATACATGGTTTCGCTGATGCCTCTCAATTAGCATACGGATGTTGTATATATATTCGAGCGGCTGATCCTGATTGTTTTCATTCAAATCTTCTAATTGCCAAATCAAAATTAGCACCTGTAGTACAACAATCGTTACCCAGGTTAGAATTGTGCGCTGCCCTGTTATTGTGTCGAACGTGGGATAAAATAAAACACTAATTTGAATCCTACTCTTATCGAATATTCTTTTGGTCAGATTCGAAAATTGTTTTAAACTGGCTCACAAAGCATTCATCGTCTCTTGTGTGTTTCGTCGCTAATCGTGTCTCAGAAATTCAAAATACTTCTCACAATATACCCTGGAGATATGTCCCATCGAAACAAAATCCAGCAGATATAGTATCCCGTGGGTGTCTTGCTAATGAAATAATATCAACAATGTGGTTTAGTGGACCTGAATTTTTAAAAAAGGTAGATGAGGAATGGCCTCAAAACCCAAATATTGAAACTGATCTTCCGCCAGAAGAAATGAGAAAGTCTTCGTTTAACACAACTATTGTCGTAAAATCTATAATTTCGCAAATCATCACCAGTCAGTCATCGTATCTTCGTATTCTACACATTATTATTTATATTCATCGTCTTTTTCACAAATCTAAACGGAACTTATTTATATCGTCAGAAGAACTGCAACTTGCATTCTGGAAAGTAGTCCATGACATTCAATCAACAACATTTAAAGATGAAATTGATCTTCTTCGAAATGGTCAAACTCTAAAACCAAGTTTCCAAAAGTTATCGCCTTTTTTACACGAAATTCGTAGTTACAAAACAACTTTACTAATTCTCAGAGTTGGTGGCAGGCTAGCAAATTCATCGCTGTCGTATGATACCAAGTTTGCAGCACTTCTTCCAAAAGATCATCATTTTACAACCTTGTATATTAAATACCTTCATCTAAAACATTTGCACGCGGGTCCAAAGGCTCTACTGGGAATTATTCGTCAACAAATTTGGATTATAAATGGTAGAAATATCGTTAGAAAAGTGGTTCGCAACTGTGTCCACTGTTTCAAATACAAACCTCGACTCATGCAACAAATCATGGGAGATCTTCCAGCTGATCGTCTAAAAGCTCAACGTCCTTTCCTAGTTTGTGGTGTTGATTTCTGTGGACCATTCTACATATCGTACAGAATTAGAGGGAAGCCACCTTACAAAACTTATGTAGCAATATTTGTTTGTTTCGCCTCCAAGGCTATTCATATCGAAGTAGTCTCAGATTTGTCTACTAATACATTTCTCTTATGCTTAAAAAGATTTATAGGTAGACGTGGTATACCTTTGCGTTTATACTGTGACAACGCAACAAATTTCGTTGGCGCTAACTTCAAACTTCAAGAATTCAAACAACATTTTTTCAATGATGACAATGTTAAATCTTTAATGAACTACAGCGAAATTACAGGCTTCAAATTTGTATTTATCCCTCCCCGATCACCACATTTTGGCGGCCTTTGGGAATCGGCTGTAAAATCTACAAAAAATATTCTTGTTAAAAACATGTCCAAATCTGGAGTCACCTATGAAGAATTTCAAACCATTCTAATTGAAGTAGAAGCTATATTAAACTCACGGCCTTTAACACCCAGATCTGACGATCCTAATGATGGGGAAGCTTTAACCCCAGCCCATATGATCATTGGTTCATCTTTGTTGTCCCTACCGGACGAAAACTTAATAGATTGTAAAAATTTAAATTATTTAAAACGTTGGCAATTGGTGACATATTTAAAACAACAGTTTTGGATGCAGTGGCTTCGTGACTATGTTTTGAATCTTCAACAAAAATCTAAATGGTTCAAACCGTGTGCTAACATTGAAGAAGGACGACTGGTTATTGTACACGAAGATAATTTACCACCACAGCATTGGGTTCTTGCTCGTGTCGTAAAAGCCATCCCTGGACGTGATGGAAAAATCCGTGTTGTAGATGTCAAGACTTCAAAAGGCATATATCGAAGGGCAATTCAAAAAATTGCACCACTTCCGCTTGACGAAGATGATTGAAAATGCCCTTTCAATGGGGGCAGTATGTTCGGTCATAATTACATTTATCCTAAATTAGAAAACTATTTTATAACTATTAAAATTTAAAGTTCATTTTACTTACTAACATAAATAATGATTTGACTCTTTTGAATAACTTTATTACATTTACAATATTCTAATATTCGATTACTTTGCTTTCATTTTACACTAATTTGTTTTCCTTTGCTGAATTTATAACGTTAATTTGTTATTTACTTATTTTTCAAACTCTAACTTTAGCCCTAGCATTAGCATACAAAAAATGTAAATTCTCATTCTCTTTGCATCATTAAAACAATCAACAACGAAACCTACAAGTGTTTTTATTTTGAGTATACAATGCCCATACAGCTGTCAGCGATGGCATTGTACCAAATCATTAGTTCTAATTGGAGGCTCAATTTTAACAAGGCCATTGTTAATAGATTTAATATCATAAACACTTTTATTGTACTCTTTTGGGTCTAATTCAACAAAAAACATGGAAAGAGGCTCTTTTGTAATACGACTTTTAGCATTAGTAACAGATCTTACTTGATGACCTAACAATAACAATTCTGCTTTGATATCACATGTCGGAGTTGAATGGTGTAGTCCCTTAATAACAATTCTAAAGGCTTTTTCTTGTTTCAACTGAAATGTATGAAAGCTTATTTTACAACTTTCCAAATATTTGATTTCCTTCCTGTAAGACTCTGCATTTCTAACCATTAAACGGACATCACCTTGTCTTAGACGCTTATAATTAAAATCATTTTGTGATATTACAGAACTTATTTTCTTTATCATAATACTTATGTTTTCTACATTAGGTATATAAATTGGTGCGGTTTTGGTGTTAATTCCTCTTCATCGCGTTCTAAGTCTTCAACTGGGTTGGTCTGAATGATTTGCTCGCTTTTGTTGGTATAATTTCGGTGAATCATTTAACTTTCGTTTATTTGGTACTGTTTGCCAAACAGTATCATTATCATCGACACTGCTGTCTTCACTTGAATTTTCTTTACCAGTCTTCATGCTGGCAGTTCAACTCTGTTGTAAACATACGCAGATTTGTTTTTATTTTGTTTTTTTTTTATTCTGTGTAAGACACTGAACTAGTTATTGTTATTGGGGAATTCACTAATCCCTATGGTTTTACATATGATGTATAGTATTTATTGTTTTTGAATGTTGTATTTTTTGTTTAACTGTTACTGAAAAAATTGGTTGAATGTTTTGTGTAACTTTCAGCACTGATTTTGTTTTTCAAAATGTGTTTGAGTTTATTTTATTCTTTCGAATTTTTTATTGTTGTTTTAAAACAACAATATTACGCACTGCTTTGATTTTGGTTTGGTGTTTATAGAAATAAAAAGTTTTTAATTTTTGTTTTAAGTATTGTCACAATGCACTGTTATTGATGACGGTCAAACAAAGACTGACGAGATGGCCCAATATGTTCTTAATTATTTTGTAAAGGGTTCCGATAACCCCGCCCCTGGTATGGATATCATAGCCAAAAAACGAAAAAAAGCCCATTTTTGGGATTTTTCAATACTTTTTTGGGAATTGCCGGATTCCTGATTATAAATTTCAAAATTTGTTTTTATTTTTCCATTTTCAATAAAAAAATCTATATAAAGGTAAAATTTCATTAAAAAATATTAAATAAAAATTTTATTTCAATTTGAAATATTTGTATCGTCGCAAAAATTAAATTAAAAAATTTTGTTGTCATATTTTTCGAAAAAGTATTCCATGATTTTATTAATTGACAAAAGTTATATATATTATTGAAAAATAGACAAAATTTCCTAACCATTGATAAATAACATGTCTACCTTATGTTTTTTACGTGGCAAATTAATTAGGGAAAACTTAACACCTCGCAGAGAATTTACCTAACACTGTTATTTTCAGTCATAAAAAGGTTGTTAGGTAGGAGCAAACATACTTTTTTATGAATTTCTACAGCCACTTTTTTACGATCAATCCTTAAATTTTATACCTATATAAATAAAAAAAGTAATTATTTTATATAAAAATATTCTTTATTTAAAAAATGTATAATAAATTAATATAATTTTGTAAAATAATCGGACTCACAGTAGTCCATATCTAAAATATAAAGTAAGTCTTTAAATTCATGAATATTTTCAAATGCTAATGTTCTGTAACAAATCCAACGTTTCCTTATTGTAGATAATACAGGATCAGAAGGTAGAATTAAATTATTAAAAATATCTTCATTTTGAGACATTCTAGAACACTTCCTTGAGCTAAACTGATGAATATGCTTAAAGTCTATATTCCTTGATTCTTGGGGTTCTTCTGTAAGCTCCCCTAAAGGCAAAATATTATGTTGAATGATGATGTTTCCATGACATAATATCTTATGAACTGTAGGTGTCATTTCTTTCCAGCGATATAATTTCAAAAGTAATTTAGAAATTTCTGTAGAATACTCTCCAAATTTTGATGCGTTCACTTTATGCTCACTATTTATAGCCATTACAATAATATTGACTTTTTGCAGTAATTCCATATTAATTCCGGTTATTTCTGAGGTAGTTTCAAAATGTTTGAAAAATCGCCTAGCGGTATTTCCATCGTTAGTGCTTCCATATCCTGCGAGTGGCTTGTCAATATTTAATCCCATCCGCTTTTTGAATTCTTCTTTTCTCACTGGCTCTCATTTGCACTAGCTCTTTATTGTTATTTGCTGTTTTGTTTGCGTTTTCCGGTATGCTTCTGTACTTTAAATCATATGATATATGTAGAAAATGTTCCAGAAATCGTATGCGGGCATGTAAGGGTGATATTCCGAATTTTAGCGTTTCCTCATTAATTGTCCACTCCTTTGAAATATTCGAAAATTCGGATTTTTTGTCACCACATATGTAGCAGTACCAAGTAGATGATGTTCCTGTAATAGCATTGCCAATTTTTCCATCAATCATCGTTAGTTTTAAATCAAAGGAAATGTTAAATGAATAATTTTCCGTTTCGATTGTTATCGGTTCCAAGTTTTTAATTTCCGCTTCAATACAATTTATTAAATCTTGTGTTATTGTTTTGGATTCCTTTATATATTCAAAGCTTATTGGCCTACAAAAAGCTTTTGATCCTGGAGTCGAATTCTTCCAAATGTCATCGAATCTGGTTGATGGAGAATCGCTGTCAGCATACTTTCGAATTCTTAATGGAACAAACGATGCCATAAATATACTTTTATATTCCGAAGACGTTTCGCTCGTGTTGATTTGTTTATATTCCGAGAGTGCTAATAATCCATCACATCCCCACTTACAAATGAGTTGAAGATCACAAGAATTAATTTTTTTAGTTGGTCTGTAGAAAAGTCAGAAGCAATCCTTAATGCAGTATTTTCTAGTAGTGGGGCAAGTCCAATAACAGCCTTCCGCTCCGTTATTTCAATAGGAGATGGTATAATGCTCTTCTTCTTTTCATTTAATTTATCATATGACAGCAAAATATCCACTCCTTTTTCTGACAGCGCCTTTCTTAACGTTATGTAGTTATCACGACTTAATACCAGTTGCAACATAAGCACAATGGCTTCTTC
This sequence comes from Calliphora vicina, assembly GCF_958450345.1. Lineage (NCBI taxonomy): Eukaryota > Metazoa > Arthropoda > Insecta > Diptera > Calliphoridae > Calliphora > Calliphora vicina. The sequence continues at coordinate 67,378,371 of NC_088780.1, read as the reverse complement.
CTCAGTGAACGTTGTATCAGATGATGGTGTGGGTATGCTCTAGTGTTTCTAGTGAATTCGATAACCTTTTTTTCTTCGATTTTCAGCACAAATCATCATATTGCTTACAGGGAGCACCAATACTTGATACACAAATAGCAACTTCTACACATTCATCCAGCCAATCAGAAAATTTTGATAGAAATTTTGCATTTGAGTACCGAACACTTTTCAGTTTTATATCAACTGATTTTATAAAATTTTCAATTTTACATATATCACGTTTGTCCACTTTATTTTTATGTGCAGTTTCAACATATTCCAATAAGAGGTTGACTTTATCTTGAAAAGGAGCTGACGAGTGTTCAAATAAAATGGAGCACAAAGTATTTTTTTAATGCGTCGATACAAATATTTCAAATTGAAATAAAATTTTTATTTATGAATATTTTTTAATGAAATTTTACCTTTATATAGATTTTTTTATTGAAAATGGAAAAATAAAAACAAATTTTGAAATTTAGAATCAGGAATCCGGCAATTCCCAAAAAAGTATTGAAAAATCCCAAAAATGGTATTTTTTCTTTTTTTGGCTATAATATCCATACCAGGGGCGGGGTTATCGGAACCCTTTACAAAATAATTAAGAACATATTGGGCCATCTAAAATAGGTTTCTATATGTTGATATCGACTATGCGATTTGAGAATTTTTGCCCTAAAGTTGAATTTTACATAAAAAATAGGCGTTTTTGAATGGACCTGGTCCCCTCGTTAGCAAAAATTATCAATTTTTTTTTCATTTAAAATATTTGATGTAAAGGTTTTCAAAAAGTACAAATTAATTATACATCCTCTTAGAAATTTTTTAGATAACTTAAAAAGAATAAAAGTACTTTTTTCCCAAAAAAATAGCAAAAAATCGCATTTTTTAAATTTGTTAAATTCTTAAATAAATTTGTAACTTTGGACCCAGTCATGATTTTCAAACAATTCTTTCTTTATTTGATATATTCATTTGTTGTTGAACCTATAAAAGAAAACTGGAGAAAATCGGGAACCGCGGTCATCAAAAAACTGGAGTAGGTTGGTTAAAAATTTTGAAAATTTAATTTTCAAATGCGAATATCTCCTAAGCGAGATGATTCCATATACGTAATTTTTTTGAAATCGGAATACAAACGAAGAAATAGGATAATTTTTAAAATTGAACATACCCGAGGTGTCCAAATTAGGACACCGAGGGCCCACCTGGCCCCGCTCCTGGTGGGCCCATGAGGTCCATTCAAATCGGACTAAGCGTTTAGAAGTTACAGATTTATTTCCCTCTTTTTTTTTCTCATACCACTGTGCGTCGATGAAAACTAAGTTTCCATTACAAGATGCAGCCATACAACCCCACAACATGACTGTACTCCACCATATTTGACAGTGTTTACTACATTGTTCTTTTCCAATTTAGTTTTTGGCCTTCTCCAAACTGTTACTCTGCCGTTTAGACATTTTTTTTAGTTTGCCTTAACAAAACATTTTTAAAGCCACATAACTTTTTAGCGGGTTATGATAGAAAAGAAATATTGGTACTGTTTTGATAAGATTAAAATGTCTTTTCATCGTTTAAAAAATCTAAAATTTTATTTTTTATGGGTTTTTGGAACTATTTTTAAGGATTCAAAAAACATCAATTGTATTAATTTTTGATGCAGAATCGACTGGTGAAATCAGATTTGCAATATATCCAACCGTTTTTGCTTTGCAGAAAAATGTGCTCAAAATCCGCGTCTTTAGGTGCGTTGAATCACAACAAGAAGTGAACATTTTCCAAAAAAAGGACGCCATTATTTCTATTTACGCAAAAACCTTCAGAAAAATTATGATACCTGAAAAACAAATGAAGTGACCTGGTCACAAACGAACTCTAATGTATATAGATTTTATGTTCCTGATTCTATATATACATATATACAAAGATAAAATATGTATATACAAAGATAAGTAACAGCTAATGGAAGCTAATCAAATACTTAGTAATATATTTAAAATTAATTTTTACATCCAAAAATAAATTGTCGTTTTGTTAATGAAATATTAACAAACACAAAAAAAAACCAAAGCAAAAAGTATTACAAAAAAACAAAAACATAAATAAAAACTTAAATAAAGAGTGTAGTGTTTGTGTTATTGTGTATGAGTTTATCTTACTCTCCATCATGTGAAAGGAGGCTCAGCAGCAATGGAATAAATGCATACATTGTTGTGAGTCTACATAGTGCGCCAAAACAAAACAATTGTGTAGAAGACAACAAGCCTGTCACATAATTTGTTCGGAATGGTTTCAATTCCGTAGTTTTCATTACGATCGATTTCGTATTAGGTTCTTTAGATTCCGTGTAATTTATTAATTCCAAAAATGTTTAATAATTCTGTATTTGGGATTTTAATTTGATACCGTTTTTAAAATTAAACAAAAGTAAAGTTTTTGGTACAGAAATTGATTAAAAATTTTAGAAAAATAAATAATTACAAAGAAATATCAATTCCATTTTAAAAACTGGGATTTTAATTTGACACCGTTTTTAAAATTAAACAAAAGTAAAGTTTTTGGTACAGAAATTGATTAAAAATTTTAGAAAAATAAATAATTACAAAGAAATATCAATTTCATTTTGAAAACTGAAAGTGGTTTCATTCCGAAAGAAAATTTCGTTTTACTTTTTCTGAAGAAGCAAAATACGGAATTAATTCCACTTTCGATCGGAATGAAATTCTGTGACAGGCCTGATAAAAGAAAAACAAACAACAACTCAAATGGTTGCTGAAAATAGTAATGCTACTATTGATCACAGTAGCACAAATATTAGTATTGATAATATTAACTCTATAAGAACCGGTGATGAAAAACAATTAAGTTCAATGCTGAAAAATACTGGTGCCATACCAAATATAATCAAAGTATAGTGAAAAACACGGGAAAAGTCCTAACAGGACCGTTAAATCATTATAAACGCAAGTCCAGTACTAGGACATCAAAATTGGAACCAAATCCAAAACAGGCGAAGAAAAATCCGGTAAGTCAAAATCGTTTTGCAATTCTTGCCAATCAAGAAAGTGAAAAAACACCCGCAAAGCCTGTAACAGACTATAAGCCACCTCTCCTATATTTGCGCGAACCCTCTACAAATGTTTTGGTGAACAAATTGTCCCAATTTGTAGGTAAGGAGAATTTCCACGAGGTCTCTATGCGTAAAGGAAATATACAAGTGACAAAGATACAAACCTACTCGGAAAAAAATTTGGTAATAGTAGTAGGTAATTTCGATTACGAGAAAAGAAAAGTGCAAAAGGTTTGACAGTAGTCATCAAAGGCATAGATAGTTCTGAGCCTACTGATGATATAATAAGGCGCTAGAGTCTGAAGGCTTTGAAGTGAAGTCCACAATATAATAAATAAGCACAAAATTCCTTAACCACTTTTTAGATTTGAAATCAACTCTTCTCAATTAAAGAAAAAGGGTGACTCTCATCCAATATTTAAAATATCTGAATCGTAAAATAATTGTAGAAGAACCAATTAAGCGCAAAGGTCCACCACAGTGCCTTAATTGCCAAGAGTTCGATCACACCCGAACATTCTGCAAATTACCTTCTGTAGCACTGAACCCATTTCTGACATGTGAAGGTACTCTTGAGGACCTGAGCATGTTCCTTAGGGTATCACAAATAGACCAATTTATGGACCCAAGTCAGCTGGTTGATACTAGCTGCCTTTATAACCTAACCTATGTGTAAGATGTAGATATATTCATAAAAGTGTAGAATGTCCCCACTCAAAAACAGATAATATAAGAAAATGTAGTAACTGTGGTCAAAATCACACCGCAAACTACCGGGGATGCCTACAGACCTCAATAAGATTCCCGATATAATTGACTTCGCTGTAATCAAGAATATAAAACGAGAATTTGTTTCGCTGGACCTCTCGTCAGACCACTTTCCTACAGTTTTAGTGTTATTATAGGTTCCAAGTAGATTGGAAGGCTATAACTCTTGTTTCCCTAACAAGAAAACTAACTGGTTAAAGTATAAAATGTATGTTAGCTCAAACTTGCCACAGAACATCTCATTGACAAATGAATATGAAATACAATCCGCTGTCGATATATTTACAGACATTTTAACAAACGCCGTTAAAGTGTCTATGCCCCAGTCACCCTGGGGAATTACAGATATTCAAAATGTCCTAAAAACATTGCGTCTCTTATCAAAGAAAAGAAAACACTAAACTTAATCAGAGCCAAAAAGAGTTCACGTCGTCTTAAAGATTAATAAGGAATCTAATCTGAGAAATTATCTTAAAAACTTATGTGCTGTTTTTCTATAGCGAACGAGTGCTTTGAGTAGAAATTTTACGAGTATTTTGTTTTTGTTACAATAACAAAACACATGTTAAATTTCCACTCAAAGAAAAACAGCACATTAGACCCTAATAAGAAAACAGAATATAGTCTCTGGAAAGCTGTGAAAAATATGCAATGCCCTATTGTATATGAGTCGCTCATACGCCTTCAGCACGGAGAATGGGCAAAAAATACTTCAGAAAAAATCGAATCATTTGCCAATCTCTTGGAGAATGTATTTACCCCAAATGATACAAATTCATCTATTAGATGAATCTTCAGCACGGAGAATGGGCAAAAAATACTTCAGAAAAAATCGAATCATTTGCCAATCTCTTGGAGAAATACATTCTCAAATGATACAAATTCATCTATTAGAGATAATGTCATAATAATGTGGTGCCAGCCTAACTAAAATTCCGTTTCTCTACCATGAAGACGACAATCAAAGGTCTTAAGGCTAGAAAATCACCTGGTATAGATAAAATTACTACCACGATGATAAGTAATCTGCCCAACTCAGCACTGAGAATTATTTTGTTCATATTTAACTCATACTACGCACAAAGGGATTTTGGTGTCAAAAATTCAATTTTTCAAACACTCAATTTCAAAAATCTAATGATGCAGTTTTGTAAAGATGAAATGTACACATATAGTTTTAAGAAAAATTTTATTTTATTTCTAAAAAATTTAAGTAAAGTCAATTAACTTATATTTTCACGCAATTCAGTGGTTTATATATGTATCTATAATTTTCCTAATAATACCATTTACCTTTAACATATTTCAAAAATATAACATTTCTCCATAAATAAAAAAAATTTTGGGGATACCATAAACCGTTAAGAAGATATGCCCAAATCTATAAGTCTCTAAAAATTATTTCTCAAAAAGTTATTTTATTTTTGATTTTCCATGGAAAACAAATGTAGCCCCACTTTCCCCCAAGCTGTTTTTTTAATAAAATTAAAGTTGGGAGTGTCTTGTTTCGATTAAAAAAAAAATTGTTTTCGGAAGTTTTCGGAACAGGATGAAAACATAAAATTTTTTGTGGAATAATAAACGAAATATCAAAAAAATTCTTATTTAGGTATGGGTTTCGTGGGCAGTGGGCGTGATCGATTTTATTGAAACTCGTACCAAATTTCTAGAATTTTACTTGGATAGGAAAAAATTTATTTGGATTGTATGGGCAGTGGGAGTGGTCGATTTTGATAAAATTTTATTGTTTCTTAATTTAGTCCATATAATTCTCGGTGCCAAATTTCAATGCTCTACGACCATTCCTTATAATTTTTACACAAAAATGTATTGCATTTGGATTGCATGGGTGGTATGCGGTGGGCATGGCCGATTTTATTGAAACTCGGCATACGTTCTTCTTTTGTTTCAGAAAATATATTGTTACGTTTTAACCTTTTCAAAACGTTTCGTTTATTTCCTTTAAATAAACCGGATACTTTTGATTGCAAATAAAAGCCGTTTAGTAGTTATTTATTTAAAATGTACAATAACAGAATTAAATAGTCACTCAGTGTTTTTTATACACGTTTATAAATTCGCAGAAATAAAGACACACTTTATAATGTACACGAATTTACTTGAAAAACACAACACACTTTAAGGCTGCAACTATTTATAACACTGCCATCTGCACTCTAGATTGTTCTTTAACTGTCAAAATTCGAATATTCTAGATCTTACTAATACATACGCCATCTGTGGTGTACTTTCTACAATGTTCTTTAATTGAATATTCGAATTCGAATACAGCGTTGCCGACTTACGATCAAATCAACTGAAAGCTTTTATTTAATAATGCCCACAGATATGTTACAGTTTGCTATTACAGCACTGTTATTTGAAAGCATTATGCTACTTTTAAATCAGCCCTTAAAATCGTTATATTTGAATTCAAGTACAATTTCGTAACACTGCCCCCCGCTTAAGCCTGTTCGTCCCGAATAGGCATAGACTCACTACTCCCATAGGCGGCTAGTCGTTCTAGATGTACGACCTTCATTTTAAATCTCGGGCTCTTTTCTTTCTGTATTCTGTACACCACGTCGTTTAATTTCTTAATAACCTTGTATGGTCCATCCCAATGGGTTTGTAGTTTGGGAGACAGTCCTTTCTTGCGTTGTGGGTTATACAGCAGTACAAGTTGGCCTTCATTAAATCCCTCAGAATTCGCTGCTCGATCGTATCTGGCTTTCATTTTGCCGCTGGTCATTTTTATTCGCCTGCGTACGAATTCGTGAAGTTCGTTAAGGTCATCTTGCTTGGGAAGTGTTTTCATTATTTGATGAGGTCTTAATTTTTGACAATTTTTGCAAGTGTTCGAGAGGTCGAGTCATGAACAGATGACCTGTATGCCAATAGAAATTTTGGTATGTGTTCATTCCAGTCCTTCTGGTGTGCACTGACCACTTTTCTTAAATATTCCTCCAGGGTGCGATTGAATCTTTCGACCATGCCATCAGATTGAGGATGCAGTGGCGTTGTTCTGGTTTTTCTTATTCCGTATAAATCGCACATTTCCTTGAATACGGCGGATTAAAATTTCTACCCTGATCCGAGTGCAACTCCAGTGGAACACCATAGCGACACACCCAGTTGTTCACAAATACGCTTATAACCGTTTTAGCTTCCTGATTGGGTATTGCATATACCTCTGGCCATTTGCTGAAATAATCCATAACCACTAAAACGTAACGGTTTCCAGCATCACTGACAGGGAAAGGGCCTGCTACATCCATCGCAATTCGCTCGAATGGCGCACCTGAGTTGTACTGCTGAAGTTGTCCAAGACTTCTTCTTACTGGGCCTTTCGCTGCTATGCATTGTGGACAATTGGCTACCCAATCGGCTACTGCTTGCTGACAACCCACCCAATAAAAACGTTGTTTTAGCTTCTCTAAGGTTTTTGTCACACCAAGATGACCACCACTGGTACCGTCATGAAACTCTTTCATTACTTCGTTTATTTTAGAGGATGGTACAACAATTAGATTTGTCACGGTTTTACCGTCAGCACTTTCCCATATGCGGTATAAGCAGGCATTTAACAATTGTAGACTATTCCATAGGGCCCAATATGATTTCATCAGTAGACTTTCGGCCGATATTTCATTGCGGGCTGGCCTTCTGCCTTCTTCTTTTGCCGATATTATTTTTGATAGTATGGGGTCATTTCTCTGCAATGCAGACCAATCTGCACTGGACTCTATATGCATTAGTCGAACGTCAATGACACATTCCTTTTCCTCGGCTTTTGCGCAATGCTTGCATTCCAGGTTGCAAGGCGTCTTGAGAGCGCGTCCGCATTGCCGTGTTTCAAACCCTTAAGGTGTTCGATGCTAAAGTCATAGCTGTAGTAGCCTATGACCTTTTCCGTCCCGTTGATCACCTGCGAAAGCACACCGCCTATTCCGTATCCACTCGCATCGCTGTCTAGCACAAACTTCGCCCCTGGGATGGGATATGCCAAAATTGGTGCTGTACACAACAATTCCTTTAACTGAAGGAATGCCTGTTCTTGAGATTCACTCCACAGGAACGCTCGCGACTTCTGCGTTAGCTCATGTAGGCTTGCGGCAACACTGGCAAAATTCGGTACAAATCGTCGGTAGTACGTGCAAAGGCCACTGAAGATTTATCGGACGAGGCCAGTCCTTTACGGCTCGTATTTTATCCTCATCTGTTGATATGCCGTCTGCTGTTACGCGATGCCCTATATACTTAACTTCTTTCTGGAACAATGCACATTTCTTTACGCTAAGTTTTAGTCCAGCCGCAGCTATTCGTATAAGGACTTCTTCAAGGTTTTTCAAGTGTTCATCGAAAGACTTCCCCATGACAATTATGTCATCGAGGTACACCAAGCATGTCTTCCAGTGAAGTCCTTTCAACACATGTTCCATTAAACGCTCGAATGTGGCTGGAGCATTGCAGAGTCCAAAGGACATCACATTAAACTGCCATAATCCATCACTAGCACTAAACGCAGTTTTCTCTTTGTCTTTTTCTGCATTCTCTACCTGCCAATAACCACTTTGCAGGTCCAACGTGGAGAACCATTTTGTTCCAGCTAATGTGTCCAGGTGTCGTCAATTCTTGGTAGCGGGTAGCTTTCTTTCTTGGTAACGTCGTTCAGCTTTCTATAATCAACGCAAAATCTAGCGCTGCCGTCTTTCTTTTTAACTAACACAACAGGCGAGCTCCAAGGACTTGAAGATGGTTCGATTACTCCATCCCGCTCCATTTCGTTAACCAGCTCCTTCACCTCACTTCGTTTTGCTAGAGGAATACTTCTGGGCGCCTTTGATGCTTTACAATTGCCGTTCTACCTTGGCTTTGACTTTTTAAGGCGAAGACCGAGGAATGTTTCTTCAGAAGCTGTTTGGCCTTATTTCTATCGGGCGGCGCTAATCCTCCTACCCATTTCCCCACATATTCCGCTAGTAGCTCGTAAATTTATTCCGGTTCCGGGTTTTTCTCGCAATTGATTACTGCCTCTGCTGAAGTGCATTGACCTATTTCGGAATTTGACTTAACGACTTTTTCATAGCTGGACAGGTTAAGCACTCTTACAGGAACTATTTTGTTGTTGCAGGGCTTAACGAGGGCTTTTGCTGTTATAAGATCACATTTTATTTCCATTGGTTCTACCACCCACAAACTGTTGTCCTCACAATCTCCCTCCATATGAGCCCACACTAAAGTTTCTGACTGTGGTGGCAATTTCTGCTGATCGACGGTAACTAGCCTTCTCACTTGAGTCCTATTTTCATATCCGACGTCAAGGGGTATTTCCACATTTCGCCAAATCATAACTTTTTGTCCCATATCCAAAGTAATGCCGTGAGTAATCATGAAATCAGCACCAATGATTACTTTGACGCTAACATTGGCAATGGTTACTTTCACATTTACTTTATCATAGACAGTCGCTGGCTCCCCAGTAGCTGTGCGCAGACTTACCCCACGTAATGGTTCAATTGCATTTTTGACTAAATCGGGCTTAACGATGGACTGCGACGCTCCTGTGTCTATAGTAAAAATGTGCTTCTGACCGTTGATGTATCCACTAGCCGTAAGATTGCTATTTTTCTGCTGCATTACTGATATGGAGATTGTGGGGCCCTCAGATGTGGGAGCTAGCTCTTGCTCCATAGTGCTAGCTCGTTTTAGTTTAAAGGTGATTCTTGTGACGATTGTTGATTTGACGGCTGGTTGTTTCTTGGAGGCGAAACAGATCTGGTTCGTTTTCTCGGTGCTTTAGAGTTACCAGATTTACCGCAGTTATAACATTTTATTCTGACTTTGCTATGCCTCTCATTAAAAGCCTCCAATACCTTTTTTAATTCGTCGACTATATTTCTCTCATATTCAGCAATAACTTCGATATTGCGCAACTTGCATATTTGTGGCTTTGAAATTATTTTCGCCGTTCCTTGTGCCAGTGCAAATGAGACGGTTTCAGCAAATGATGGTTTAGGTGTAGCACAAACCGCATGTTTTATTTCAGGATCGCGAATGCCATTAACGAATGCCTCTATCTTGATATGGTCCAAAAATGGGTTGTTTCCCCTGGATAAGTAAGCTGTAGCAAACGCTCGATTTCCAACGCAAAATCTTGTAGAGTCTCATTGGGTTTCTGCACTCTACCCAGCAATTCCATTCGGTATAATTCATTTTTATGTTCGCCACCGTACTTACGTTGTAGCGCCTCCATTATGTCATCATAACAATTTCTGTTGCTCGCTGGCACGCTTTCAAGAACTACCGCTGCATTTCCTTTTAAGGCCAAAATCAACTCGACAGCTTTTTCTTCGTCTTCCCACATGTTTCTAATGGCAACCGTATCAAACTGGAACTTGAACACATTAAATGGTGTGGTGCCATCAAAACTAGGGGCCTTTATTCTACTAGAGGATTCTGGAATAATTCGTACCGGTCCATCTTGGCATTGAAGATTATTAACCTTTGTTTCTAGGTCATGCAGTTTTAGATCAACATTTTCTAAATCTGACACCTTTTTGTCAATAACATCCACTCTGCTGTTAAACCTCAGACATTTCCTGGATTTTCTCATCTGTAGCTCGAGAGGATTCATGAAGTTTCGCTTCCATTTCAGCAAAGTGTTTGATAGTTTCTTTCACTTCAGCTTTAACCTCAGCACGAAGTTTCTCGTTGTCGGCAAAAAGTTTCTTATTGTTGACTCTAGATGTTTCTTGAACTTCTTTAACTTCAGACAGAAGTTTATCGTTGGCTGTTTCCATTTTTTCCATCATAGTCGTGAACATTGTGCTTAAATCCATGTTGCTCGTTGTTGCACGTGTAGAAACTTCCATTTCTTCCTTATACTTGAATTCGTAAGCTCCGATGTCAATATCACGCCGCTTGAATTCATCTATTAGCCTCTTCTGCAATTCTGCTTTGTTACCTGCTGTTGGTAGCTCCAACTTACTCAATTCTTTCTTGAGTTGCTCAACTTTTAGTTCCTCAAACTTCTTATTAATTTGCAATCTCACTTCTGACACCAATTGTTACGTTTTAACCTTTTCAAAACGTTTGGTTTATTTCTTTAAATAAACCGGATACTTTTGATTGCAAATAAAAGCCGTTTAGTAGTTTGAAAATTGTAACAACTCTTTATTTATTTAAAATGTACAACAGCAGAATTAAATAGTCACTCAGTGTTTTTTATACACGTTTATAAATTCGCAGAAATAAAGACACACTTTATAATGTACACGAATTTACTTAAAAAACACAACACACTTTAAGGCACTCAGTTGATGTTTATTCGAAAAGCGTCTCCGATAAACTGACTCACGACTACATCCTCTGCCACTATTTATAACACTGCCATCTGCACTCTAGATTGTCCTTTAACTGTCAAAATTCGAATATTCTAGATCTTACTAATACATACGCCATCTGTGGTGTACTTTCTACAATGTTCTTTAATTGAATATTCGAATTCGAATACAGCGTTGCCAACTTACGATCAAATCAACGGAAAGCTTTTATTTAATAATGCCCACAGATATGTTACAGTTTTCTATTACAGCACTGTTATTTGAATGCATTATGCTACTTTTAAATCAGCACTTAAAATCGTTATATTTGAAATTTCTAGACTTTTACTTGAATAGGAACAATTTTATGCGTTGGGCATGGTCGATTTTGATAAAATTTTATTTTTTTCTTAGTTTGGTCCATATAATTCTCGGTGCCAAATTTCAGCGCTCTACGAACACTCATTATTTTTGCCAAAAATGTATGAAGCCATGGAAAATATCTGATATATTTATGATACCAAAACCGGGAAAAGATGTCACTCAAGTGACATCATAATGTCCCATTAGCCTATTGTCAATATTCTCAAAACTTTTTGAAAAGTTGTTACTTGAGAGACTTATAGTGCACCTTGACTAAAATTATATTATTCCTGACCATTAATTTGGTTTCAGAAGGAAACATAGTACTATCGAACAGGTATGTACATCGGATAACTACACTTATTCGGATAATCTTAGAGAGCAAGCAGTATTGCTCCTCATTATATATTGACTATCTCAAGCCTTCGATAATGTCTGGCACAATGGACTAATACACAAAATTACTACCGCTCGAATGCCTACGAGCGCACTGACTCACATATCTACATTTGCGGACGATACCGCTTTTTATGTACACATGAAAACCCCGTAATAGCATCTGAATAACTCCAGTCTCACATCGGCGATTTGGAAAAATGGCTGGACAAATGGAAAATTAAAGTCAATGCAACAAAATGTATTCACGTTACATTTACTCTAACACGAGAAAGTTGCCCTTCCATACAGATAAATAGTATCAAAATTCCAGAACAGAGCCATGTGAGATATCTCGGTATCCATCTTGATCGCCGTTTAATATGGTCCCACCATATTGAAGCCAAGGTTACACAAGTAAAATTAAAGTAAGTTCAATTGTACTGGCTAATTGGCCAACGGTCTGCTCTAGACTTGGAATATAAAGTGCTTTTATACAAAACAATTATAAAACCGATATGGCATTCAGCTATGGGGAACAGCCTCCTCATCTAACGTTGAAAAATTGCAAAGAAAGCAGTCAGCAATGTTAAGGACAATAACAGGTGCCCGCAATAGTAATATCCATAGGGATCTCAATGGCCCCATAATACGCGAGGAGATCAAACTTTCCAGTTTGAACTACATTTCAAAACTAATGAATCATCCAAATTCCCTGGCCACGGAGTTGCTGACATTTGTGGGTCATAGACGACTGAGGCTATTGGAAACACTGGATCTGGCCAGATAATCATTTTAGCGAGCACTAATGTTGGACATTGCCGCGGCAAAAACAACTTTAGTTTTAGTTTAGGTTAAGATTGTAATACTTATTGTAAATTTCTCAAAAGAAAGATTCAATAAAGAAAAAGAAAAAAATGGTTCAGGTTCACTATCCTTATATAATTTAGCCAAGGGCGCTTTCGAAGACTTGGCACTTCGTGCCCGTTTTAATACTGTATATACCGGTCCATTCCAATCTGTATTTGTGATTTATTGTCTTTATTTAATTTTATTTGTAGTCAATGTGGTGGATTTCGTTTCTGAAGCTGATATAGCTACCATACTTTCAGGCATAAATAAAAGATTTTTATTTTCTGGTATCTACAGACTTACAGCTGTTGAATTTTCTTTCGTTTGACAATCACTAGTTGTTATCAATGCGGGGAAACAAGAACGAGCACGGTTAGGCTTGGCGGTTAAAAACAAGGTGTCATCTATTCTTCTGTTTGTTTTGTTTATATTTTTTTCATCCGCATTAACTGTAACGTATGCATTTCTGCAGATTACACTTAACCTTCGCTCACTGTTTTCGAGAGACTCATTAAAGAGTACGCAGCGGTAAATGAAACAAAGTACTTAGATAATAATCGATAACGTCAGGATGATATTCTAAGCGATCAATCTAAGTACCTAGAGTATAATCTGTGCGTAATCCAACACATCATGTACTAATTATAACTTCGATTACGATTTAAGCGGATAGTCAGCAGCTATTTATTTTTTTTTTTGTTTTTTATTTTTCACTAAAAATAAATAAACTACCGTTTCTTTCTTGTTTATACATGAAAAACAAAATCGATAAAATTTATATTTATGTTGTAAGTGAAGGTGTTGATTTTAGTGCCGTAAAAATTATAAATAAATTAAATGAAAATTTAAGGTTTTTTCTCCAGAAATTTATATATGAAAATATACAAAAGTATTCCTTCAATTACGAAATCAGTATGCATGGTACTATTCCTTAACTTGCAAATGCAAATAGGATTGTAATCTACATTTATTACATTTTAATTTGCAAGTCTTTATAGGCGTATCATCAAGTTCGCTTAGAACTCCGCTTTTAATGTAAATTAAATAGTAGTGACACCTACTGATATTGTGGCTTACACTCTAAGCGAGAGCACACCGATTATACAGCCTATGACACTTTTATGTTAAATCTAAGTGGGAAAATAAGCGAAAGAATCACCAATGACTGCTACGAAATATTGCTTAGATAAGCGCTTACGTAATGTGTATTTTTACCGCTGGGTAGTTGTAAATACTTTAGTTAACACTCTTGATCATTATTTAATAGATAATGCACACAAAAAAGGTTAAAAAAATAAATAAAGAATTTTCTTTACTTATTTGTCTTTTTGTTTTGATTTTTTTATTTAATAATATTATTAAAATAAAACCGCCCTTCGCGTAAATAATAAACAGGTGTAATTTATATTTATTTCCCGATAAAAAACATTAAAATAATGAATTAACTCAGAGTAAAAATAAAACACGTCCAATTTCAATCATAGTATATATGTAACTTGAAAAGTTTAAGTTTTATGACTAGGTTTTACACAATTAAAATTAATCACCCTAACTATAAAATAAATTTTAAAGTTAACTTTTGTTAAAGTCGGCTTTATCTTAAAATTAAACTTTTGTATATTTCGTACCATAAGAAATATTTAAAATACAGTTTTTGAATTATTGTCAGACACATACATTTAAACAATTGACATTTGTTTTGAAATGTAAATGTAAATATAAATATTAAAATAAAACATCAAAAATAAAAAAATATTAAAAATATAATAATATAATAAAATATTAGAAAATGGACCAAGCGCATGTAAATAAGGTAAGGAACAAGATAAAATCCCAAAATATAGAATAATTATTTATTTTACATATAAACAGCGAGTTCGGTCAATCAATTGGACAAATGAAATGAAGGAGTTTTTAAGATCTGAGGGAAAAAATACTCAGATATTATTAACTCCAAAGCCAACAACCTAAAGTCCATATCACTAAAAAAGCAGGCTTGGAACGCTATTGCTGTAAGTATGGGTGCCCAGGGGTTCAACATGAATGAAAAGCAATTAAAAGAAATGTGGTCCCGAATAAAAATGAAAGCAAAGATGTCAGTAGCTGAGTACAAAAAAATGGGTTAAGAAAACCGGAGGTGGAACTCCACCACCATCTCCATCTTCCTACGACATACTTATAGCTGGCATGGACCCATTGGATGACACAGAGGATTATGCGTCTCATGATGGTGATGCGGACAGTGAAAACATTCAACCTAATAAAATACCAACAACCAAAGAAAACCTCATTGATGACTCAGAACAGAATAATAACATAGAAATAAGTAAGTTAAAATAGTTAAATTATATTAAATGTTATTTAATGATTAATATTTGCAGAATAAAATTCTTCAAAAAATAAAAATTTTAACTCACGTCAAGAACTAGAGAATAGTAGTTGTTTTCGCGTACTTGATAATTTGTAATAATTTGTATAAATTATCACTGGAAGTTACGGGATTCCGTTCGTTTACTTTTAAAAACTTGTAACGAGAGAGCAACAGAGTGTTAAAAGTGACAGTTCGTCCAGTAAAAAATATCAACATGAAAAATATGTTTAAAACAAATTGTTGTAAATGTAAACAAAACAAAAAAGTTGAAAATTAACACAATTTACAAGTCTTGCAAAGAAAAGAAGTAAAATATCACAAAACAAAAGTTTTAAATTGATTTATAATAAAATACAACTTATTGTTACAAATTGTTGTTCGCGTACTTTTTGGATATTTTTTTAGATTGAGAGTAAATGTATTTTTACGCTTTAAATTAAAGTTACTAGATAATTTTTACTGGAAAGTACGCGAACACACTTAGTATGATTGAAAAAAGAATTGAACAAATACAAGTTGAAACCAAAAAAATAAAGAAAATATTTGACCAACAATTTAAAAATGAGAAAGAGAAATAGAAATACGAAATAATCCAAGAAGAGCGGGACTACAAACGAAAAATATATGATAATCAGTTACTAGCTTTGGAGGAAGAAAGAACTTATAAAAGAAAACTTTTTGAAAAGAAAATGAGTACTTTAAAGTAATTTTGCTATATACATATTTCGAGTCTGACCTTTGTAAATACGCATATTTAAAAAAAATTCAAATAAAATTTAAGAAATTTTTAAAATAAAGTCATTTATTAATTCGTATATAGAAATTGTTTCTACAAATTTTTAAGTAAAATGTTTGGCTATAAATAAATCGCGAAATGGTGTGTTAGTATTAGAAACATGTGATTCATGTAAGTCATAAATAGAAAAGGATTCTTCAAATTCATTGTCAATGTGTTTAAATAGCTTGGCAATATTGTGAAGGACTGCGATTGCAACCACCACATTTTTTGCAGTTTGTAGCTGTAGTTGCAGCCCATTTAAACAAATTCTAAGTTTATTTTTTAATTGTTAATTTTTAATTTATAATTTTAATTGCCTCTCCATCTTGAAATAATATCCATACTTTTCCCATTGGCATCACAGATAACCTTTACTACTATTTATTAATTTATGTGTCTACCCACTTCTACATTTAGGGAAAAAAATCCTTTTCTGCAGCGATGTCTTCCACCTAATTCGCCACCTGGATTTTTTATTTTGAAGTCAATAGCTCCAACACATTGAGGAAAATTAAATTTTTGCCAAAAACCATTCTTCACTTTCTGTATTTCTAGATTGGTATTTGGAAAACTAATAAATTGTTTCATTTTTGAAGCAATTGCCTTCGATACTGACCGGATTATTTTCGTCATGGACTGTTGACTAATTTCATGAATTTCAGCTATATGAAAAAATATACATGGTAATGGAAATGTCTGTAGCGCAAAATTCAAACTTAATATGACACATACCTACATCCTTTTGATATAGCCCTTTAGCAACATATCTTAAAAATACTAACAGTTTTGTTTTTGTGGATAAAGGCAAACCGCGATTATTTTTAGGTTTTAAATCATCTTTAATAGGATCAATTATATATTGCACTTCGTTTTTGTTAAATCTAAAAGAAATAATTTCTTATTAAAAAAATGCCAATTTATTTAATACCTGTAAAATGATTTGAAATTTTCATCTGTATATTTTTCAAATGGACATGTCCTTTTATTTCGAATTTTTGGATTCCTTAATGACCGTAATTGGTCTATTATCAACAAATCATCAATTATTGCAAAGACATTTTATGAATTCAAATATTTGTTGTCAAAAGTTGATTTTAAAATGAAATTTTAATCTATTGTTTTAAATACGTTTTATGGTATGAAATTTAAAATAATAGTAGACCTTATTGACTTAAAGTCGACTTTTCGGCTTTTGTGGTTAGGGTGAATGTGTTATAGTTGATTTTAATAAATAAAATAGGATAATAATTATAAACGAATTTCGGCAAATGCCGAGGAAAAGGAATGTGTCATCGACGTTCGACTAATGCACGTAGAGTCCAGTGAAGATTAGTCTGTAGCGCAGAAAAATGACCCCATACTGGCGAAAATAATATCGGCAAAAGAAGAATGTAGAAGGCCAGCCCGCAATGAAATATCGGCCGAAAGTCCATTGATGAAATCATATTGAGCCCTATGGAATAGTCCACAGTTGTTAAATGGCTGTTTATACCGCATATGGGAAAGTGCTGACGGTAAAACTGTGGCAAATCTTAATTGTGGTGCCTACCTCTAAAATAAGAATTCGGTGTTAAACCCTCATCAACAAATAATGAAAACACTTCCCAAGAGCAAGATGACCTTAACGAACTTCATGAATTCGTAGGCCAACTTGTACTGCTGTATAACCCACAACGTAAGAAAGGACTGTCTCCCAAACTACAAACCCATTGGGATGGACTATGGTGTACAGAATACAGAAAGAAAAGAGTCCGAGATCTAAAATGAAGGTCGTACATCTAGAACGACTAGCTGCCTATGGGAGAAGTGAATCTATGCCTATTCGGGACTAACAGGCTTTAAAACCGCGGTTTCGGTTTTAAAAAATTGAAAACCGATCGGTTTCGGTTTTGCGATAATTTGTTAAATACTAATGTTATAGAAACAAAATCAGTTAATAATATAGGAAATGCTATACAAATTTAAAATTCAAGAGGATAAACGAAAATGGGTACTCTTTCTTTTAATGGTATTTTTTAATATGTATTTTAAATTAGTTAGCTTATAACAGTAATGAAATAATCAAGCATTGGGGGCTCAATGGTATTATGATCCAAAAAAGGAGAACTAAACCAAACTAAGTAGTACTTTTTCGTTCTTAAAATTATACTTTTTTAATGTTCTATAATCGGTTAAAACCGAACACGAAACTCTATTTGTAAGTATGGGAAGACTAAATGAATAATATCGAATGGGGTTATAGAAGTATGTTCGAACAATCGACTTGGTCGGAAAAAGTCGAACAATCGATTATGTTATCTAAAAAGTCGAAAATAGTCCATAAAGTGCCCTGGATACGATCAAATAAACACATCAATCACATAGTTGTGTGCGTGCAGTCGTTCTTTTTCAGCTACACATATGTACATATGTGTTGTCGGCAATGATTGATGAAAATCAAAAAGTTTTGATTTTTTTATTTGACGACTGATTATTTGATCGTCTCCTGTTGTAATTGACAATCAAATTTTATTTATGTTGTGTTTGCCGTCATTTGAAGTGCACGGATGAAAAAAATATTCATATTTTGTGTTTTACGTCACTTATTAACAAATATAAAACATCAAATTCATTGAGATTTTTGGTAATAATGAAAAAGTGCGTCAAAATACAAATGGTGATTGACGAGTTTATTTGTACGTCTCCTTTAAAGCTACAAGCACACGACACTCACATATATGCACTGATTGACGGGTTTATTTGATCGTCTCCAGGGCACTTAAAAGTCGAATAGTCGATAAAAGTCGACTTTTTAGATTGCTAAAAAAATATTTAATTGCAAATTGGTACACTTGCATTTTTTGTAGTGTATGCTAATATATGTAAACTAGCTGAACCCGGTCCGCGTTGCTGGCTTTAGAAAACATCTGTTTTATATTGCATATCGATCTCGATTTTAATTTACAGTGTCGGACAAAGTCGGTGAACCAACCTTCAATGTTAATACATGTAGTGGCATTTTGGCTGGTTCCAATGAATTCAAAAATTCAGTATGAAAATTTCTTATTCATGCACCTGCAGACCGAAAATTAAAATTTGACTTTACACTGCTACCCAAAAGGCTTTTCTGAAGACTCCATGAAAATATCATCAAAATCGGTCCAGCCATTTTTGAGTCAGTACGGAACATACATACACACTAAAGGCCTGCACAAGACAACATTTTGTAGAAAAATTGATGTTAACAAGTGTCGCATTGTTAGGCAGAATAAAATTGCATAGCAGAATGAAATTGTACATAACTGCTGAACTGTGAAAATCTGAGAACTATTATTATTTAGCATTATATATTTTTTTTAAATATTTAGAACAAATAATATAAGGATTTTTAAAAAAATATAAATAATAAAGTGTAACACAGGAAAAAAAAATTCATAATTGGAATGAATTTTTTAATAAATATTATTAATTGAACATGAATTTTTTTCCAAACTTTTTTCATTCAGAATAAGAACATGTTCATAAATATTATTAATTTGTACATGAAGGAAATTTTTACTTTTTTTTACACAAATTTGTTGCTATTTTATAATAAATTGCATTATGTAGTTCAAATATTTTTGTATAATATCCCAATATTGGCCAATATTTCTAAATGTATAGAAAAGTCTGAAACGTATACATATTTTCTCATTGTATAGCTGAAAATCATAAAAAAATTAAATATTTTCCAAGAAAAATTTCAAACATTTTTGAATAACATAAAAATATACTAGAAAACAAGGCGAATTTACTGTACAGGTGGCGTTAACAGCACAGCTGATCTACTTTTTTTTGTTCGCCTTGGGGGCAAACTTGTCAAAAATTGTTTACAAAACGAATTTATTTTATGTCAAAACTTGTTTTGTTTACTTTTTTAGTTTATAAGATCTCTTAAAAGTACAACAAAACGGGTAGCTCCGGAGTTCATTCGATCAATCACAACCATTTGCCACGTGCATACATTTGGAGCATTAGCGCTACCAGGAGGCACCCTTATTTTATCAGTTTTTTCATTTGCTTTATTATCTTTGGATGTTTTTTCTGGACCACCCAATTGCTGATCGATGTCCTCGCAAATAAATTTAGCGTTTATGTAAAATTAACGTTATTTTTATTGATTTTATTACATTTTTATTTTATTTTTTATTAAATTTGTTTTGTTTTTTTGACACTTTTGTCCCCCAAGCAACAATAAAACACAATGTTGCTATTGCAATGTTGTACTTGTTGTAATATCAACGCCACCTGTACAGTAAATTCGCCTTGCAAGAAAATTTAAATAATTTTGTTCAAGCCTTCTAGATTTTATTTGAAAACAAAAAATAGGAAAAAAAAAATTCTGTGAAGTTACGCAATAAATGCCCTACACTTTTTCTTCAAATCGTTGGGCAGTTGCTTTTGTTCCATTGGATCATTTTCGTAGATTTATATTTTTGTAGCAATTATGCCGCGAACGATTCAGAGTCACTTCATTAAATTTAAACACGTTTTTACAACGAGTATAATAAACACGTTTGTCTTTAATATCATTAAATATATTATAAACTTCACCGTTAAGAATTTATACATTAATTTAATTTTCTTTAATTAAACACCGTCTAATAGGCCAATTGGCTTTGTTCATGAAGTTTTATTTTATTTAGCAATGTAATTATTAAATGTCCCGTTAATAATATTCGAGCGGTTGTACCTAAGTCAGGTAGTATTTAAAATATGTATGTGAAACACATTACATTTTTAATTCCATGAAAATTATTGGCATTTTATGGCTTATATTCCACGTATTCCTTTTTAATAATAAAAATTTTCCAAAACAACATTGAAAAACCCATTGGTGTACTTTCGTATTTTTATTTTGACCTACTATATAATATAAATTTCAGTTGTATTTTTATACTCAACTAGCTTGACTCGGTGCGCTTCGCTAGCCCTGTCGTAGTAAAAAAATATATAGCCTATTGACGCTTCCCAGTAAGGATCTATCTACGTTCCAAATTTCAATAAAATCGGTTCAGCCGTTTAGGCGTGATGCTCAAACAAATAAACAAACCAACAAACTTACAAAGACATTTATATATTAATATAGATTTTTTCTTATTGCACACAATAAATACAAGTGAATTGAAATCATCTCATACAAAAAAGGCCTCATACATGATTTAAATGACTTGAAATTATTTTCCATGTCATCCATGCATCTGTTAATTTTTTTAATGTTGTGTGTGTTATGATGTTGTTAAAATGATGCTGCGTTTGTTTTTTGTTTTGATATACATTGCCTTTGCGTGTTGCTGCAAGTAGGTAAAAGAACATAACATGACATGACAAAAGCATCATGTGGCAATTGTCTTCGTGTTAAACAATGCAGCTTGTGCAGGTCTTTAATACACACATCCATTTTTATGAAATACTAGCTGAACTCGGTCCGCGTTGCTGGCCTTTAGATAACATCTGTTTTATATTGCACATCGATCTCGATTTTAATTTACAGTGTCAGACAAAGTCGGTGAACCAACCTTCAATGTTAATACATGTAGTGACATTTCGGCTGGTTCCAATGAATTCAAAAATTCAGTATGGAAATTTCTTATTCATGCACCTGCAGACCGAAAATTAAAATCTGACTATACACTGTTACCCAAAAGGCTTTTCTGAAGACATTCTCAAACAAGTGCTCACTGAAGACTGTCGTGTTTATTTTAATTGTCGCGCTTATATTCTACCTATTAACAAAACCATCTCATCATTTACTTTTGTTATTAATAGAACAATAACTTATAAAATTTTTCTGTCAAATACAATTTAATTATTACTATCATCGTTCTCGTGTAGTGTCTAAGATGGAGTCCTCCTCAGGAGGCAATTATTATGCGGTATTAGACCCATCTCCAAAAAGAAAGAAAAATAACTCGCAATTCAATATAAACAATTCAATAGATTTCCCAACCATTCGAAACAAGCAGCCAATCAACTTCAAAAACCAATGTACTAAGTTCATTATACTGAAAAGCAAAATCCCAGAAAAACCCATACAACATTTTAACATATTTTTAGTATCCAAAGCACTGGAAGGTATCTCAAGCGATCCAACTCTAAAAACAACTTTTACAAGGGATGGCAACCTCCTTATCTTTACAAAAAATGAAGCCCAAGCAAATCGATTCCTAAAAGCAACTACTCCATCCGGTATCTGTCCCATAGAATGCTTGTATCACCCTTCTCTTAACATTATAAAAGGTGTTATTTTTGCACCAACCTTACGTGATCTCAAAGAAGATGAAATCAAAGAAGGCCTAAAAGATCAAGGAGTTGTTGACTGCAAAAAAATTACAAAATTTGTAGATGGTAAGATCATAAATACTCCACTTCACATCCTACATTTTAACTATGAACTACTCAAAGAAATAAAAATTGGATTCCTAAACTGCAAAATTGAACCCTACATCCCCAATCCTATTCAATGTAAAAAATGCTTTAAACTAGGTCATACTAAAAAATACTGTAATGGGAACGAAAACTGCGATATCTGTGCCTCCACTATCCATGATCCTTCACCCTGTACGAAAATTCAATGCATAAACTGTAACCATCCTCACCGATCTACAAACAAAAATTGCCCAACAATAAAACAACGACAAGAAATATTAAAAATTAAAACCGTTAACAATTGTTCATATAAAGAAGCCACACTCAAAATCACGGACAAACAAACATACGACATTCCAATTGAAGACTTACACACTGCAATTACTGAGAGAAAAAACAAATTAAATAAAACAACAAATACCGCTGCTGCTACTAGCATTAACACACAAATAACTACCCAGCGGTAAAAATACACATTACGTAAGCGCTTATCTAAGCAATATATCGTAGCAGTCATTGGTGATTCTTTCGCTTATTTTCCCACTTAGATTTAACATAAAAGTGTCATAGGCTGTATAATCGGTGTGCTCTCGCTTAGAGTGTAAGCCGCAATATCAGTAGGTGTCACTACTATTTAATTTACATTAAAAGCGGAGTTCTAAGCGAACTTGATGATACGCCTATAAAGACTTGCAAATTATATATTGCAAAATAATAAATGTAGATTACAATTATATTTGCATTTGCAAGTTAAGGAATAGTACCATGCATACAGATTTCGTAATTGAAAGAATATTTTGTATATTTTCATATATAAATTTCTGGAGGAAAAACCTTAAATTTTCATTTAATTTATTTATAATTTTTACGGCACTAAATCAACGCCTTCACTTACAACATAAATATAAATTTTATCGATTTTGTTTTTCATGTATAAACAAGAAAGAAACGGTACATTATTTATTTTTAGTGAAAAATAAACAAAAAAAAATTAAATAGCGGCGACTATCCGCTTAAATCGTAGTCGAAGTTATAATTAGTGCATGATGTGTTGGATTACGCACAGATTATACTCTAAGTACTTAGATTGATCGCTTAGAATATCATCCTGACGTTATCGATTATTATCTAGGTACTTTGTTTCATTTACCGCTGGGTAACCCATCAACATTAAACACACAAGTTACAAATATTACTCAAACACATACACATACTAAAGAATCTTTACTAAACCTCACAACATCAATTAACCATCTCTTAAATCAACACCAAACTCAAACATCAAACAACATATCTTCAATAACAAATCTTAAAAATTCAAACAATGCAACAACTCCCAACATTGAAATCATTAACGTAACCAATACTACTTCAAATTCTGCTGAACAACCATCCAAAACCAAAGATAAATCCAAACAACCTGAACCAACATATAATCCCAAAAAAATAACTAACAGACGTAATGAAATCGACTCACAAGACTTAACTATGGAACATTAAAAACACTACACTACATCTTCAGTACATATTATTATTATTTTGATGTCCATAAAAATACTGCAGTGGAACCTTAATGGTTTTTATAATAACTTACATGAACTACAGATCTTAATACGCCTGAATATACCAGATATTATTGCACTCCAGGAAACCCATCATAATGCCAATAATCTAAAATTTAATGGATACGTCGCTCTTTTGTCCACCCCAAACGCCACTCGCTATTTCTCGACAACAATCAAAGAACTATAATACTTGGTGATTTTAACGCACACTCTAATTTGTGGGGCTCAACTTCTACTCTATCCAAAGGTTTTATTATCGAGAATATAATAACACGTTCTAACATGATATTACTTAATGACGGTTCTGCAACTCATCTTTCAACTAGATCTACATTCACCCACGTTGATCTTTCTTTAACTTCAGCTGACATTGCACCTTTTTTTTCTTGGAAAACTGATAACCAATTGAATGGTAGTGATCACTACCCAATTCACATAAAATTACATTTACCTCACTCTCAACCTAATTTTATACATCCTAAACAAGCACGATTTATCACCGATAAAGCAAATTGGAAACTTTTCCAATACCACTTGAGTATTACTCCACTGAGTGATATATCCACACACATCAATAAAGATCGCCAGGCTACAAAAAACTTTAATATCAGCAGCTAATATTGCAATGCCACATCAGAAACTATACAAAAACAAAAAATATACTCATTGGTGGAACAATGAATTAAATACTTTACGCAATTCAAAACAAAAATTGTTCTATGTTTTCAAAAAACACCCTACCACAGAAAATAGAATTGCGTATAAAAAAGCTAACAGTATTTTTAAACTTAAAAGTAAACAAGCTAAAAGTAGCTCCTTTTTTGACTTTACTAGTGAGATTAACCCAAACACTCCAATTAACAAGATTTGGCACAACATTCGCAAACTAAATGGAATAAACTCACACAAACACATTCATCATATCACACATAACAATCACCCTGTTTACAACTCAAATGACATCGCCAATATTTTTGCACAAACCTGGTCCCTACAATCTAATAATGATAATTTCAGCAATACATTCATACACAAAAAACAAAATATTAAACTACACTTTAAATAACACTATGAAACTGCTTGAAGATGATATCACTCTTTTTGAAATAATATCAACACTAAACTCACTCAAGGGCAAAACCCATGGATTTGACAGAATTTCATATCCCATGCTAAAAAATCTTCCTGAAAATATAAAACATCAAATGCTTAAAATTTTTAACCAAATTTTCACATCTGGCGTTATGCCACAACAATGGAAAACAACCACCATTATTCCAATACTTAAACAAAATAAAGACCCTGTGTCCGTCGATGGTTATCGCCCTATATCTCTAATCCCATGTATGTCTAAACTACTCGAAAAAATTATTGCTACTAGAATTACTTGGTCACTTCTAAAAATGAAACTCCTGAGCATACACCAAATGGCATTCAAACCCAATGGCATTCACTTCACCGCATCATCTCTATCGCATAGAAATCATCTCTCCATTATATCTATTGACTTTGTAAAAGCTTTTGATCGAATCGGAATTCATACAATCATCTCACAATTAAAAGAATGGAAATTTCGGCCAAAAATTATAAATTTCATTTACACATTTCTTTCAAACAGAAAATTCCGCGTAAAAATAATCAATGTTTACTCATCTATTAAACCTCTTCACAATGGAATACCACAAGGATCACCTCTATCTGTAGTACTTTTTCAAATTGCGACCGACAAATTAAACAAAATAATTTCAAATAACATGTTCTTTAAACATGTTATTTATGCTGACGATTTGTATTTAATATGCAAACATCTACGCAACGTTGTCATTCAACATAAGATTGATGATCTTTTCAACTCATTAAACACTTGGTGTGATATAACTGGTGCCAAAATTTCAATACCTAAAACCAAATGCCTCCACATATGCAAAAAACCTCATGATTTTACTATACAAGACAACCAGATTGAAATCGTAAATAATCTTAAAATTTTAGGTTTATTTTTCAGCCACTGATACTCTTGGAATACTCACGTTGAATACCTAAACAAGTAAGAGTGCTATATTCGGCTATGCCGAATCTTATATACCCTTCACCTTTGTTGTGGATGCATTATTATTTTTTATAATTAGTATTTATGTATGTACATTGCCCACTTTCAGCGTACAGCATCCTAAATTTATCAAGTACACATAAAACAACAACAACGCCAAACGAAACAAAACACCAAAAGAAAAAACAAAATACGCAAGGCAATGAAACCAACACACATCCAAACATACGTTTAATTGTATAAAAAACAACAACAACGCCAAAAGAAACAAAATACGCAAAGCATGCACATTCAAACATACGATTTGTTGATTTTTTGTCAAAAAAACCAACACACAACCAAACAAACGTTTAGTTGTATAAAAAACAACAACAACGCCAAAAGAAACAAAACACAAAAAAAACAAAATACGCAAAGCATGCACATCCAAAAACATACGTTTTGTTGCTTTTTTGTCAAAAAAAACCAACACACAACCAAACAAACGTTTAGTTGTATAAAAAACAACAACAACGCCAAAAGAAACAAAACACAAAGAAACAAGTAAGAGTGCTATATTCGGCTGTGCCGAATCTTATATACCCTTCACCAAATTATACTTAAATTTTAAATATTTTTAGGTAAACAAAATTTAATTTTTTTTAGTGGTTTTTTTTCATTTTTTTGAAAAAAATTTATTTTAAATTTTTTTTTTTTTAAATTTAATTTTTTTTTTTTTAAATTTAAAATTTTTTTTAAATTTTTTTTTGGTTTTTTAAATTTTTTTTTTTTGAAAAAAAAAATTCGGGTTCAAAATTTTTTTTCCCGATTTTGACCCATTGTAGGTCCAACTTAATATGGTCTTATATACGTCGTTGCAAATGTCTTTGAAATATCTATCATTAGATATCCATATTGTCTATATTAATGTCTTAGTAATCCAGATATAGGTCAAAAATTGGTCAAAAATCGAGGTTGTCTTGGTTTTTTCCTCATATCTCAGCCATTTGTGGACCGATTTTGCTGATTTTAAATAGCAAAATTCTCGAAAGCATGTCTGACAGAATTATTGAAGATTTGGATCCCGAAGATATCTGGGGTCTTCAGAAAACTGATTTCAACAGACAGACAGACGGACAGACAGACAGACAGACAGACAGACAGACAGACAGACAGACAGACAGACAGACAGACAGACAGACAGACAGACAGACAGACAGACAGACAGACAGACGGACATGGCTTAATCGACTCCGCTATCTATAAGGATCCAGAATATATATACTTCATAGGGTCGGAAATGAAAAATGTAGAAATTACAAACGGAATGACAAACTTATATATACCCTTCTCACGAAGCTGAAGGGTATAAAAACAAAATACACAAAGCTTGCACACCCAAGCATACGTTTTGTTGTTTTTTTGTCAAAGCATGCAATACATTGTGTTTTTTGATGAAATTTTCAGAGGTTGTCTCGGATTTTTGCTCATATCTCCGTTATTTATGGACGGATTTTGCTGATTTTAAATAGCAAAATTCTCGAAAGTATGTCTGACAGAATTGTTGAAGATTTGGATCCCGGAGACAGACAGACAGACAGACAGGCAGACAGACAGACAGACAGACAGACAGACAGACAGACAGACAGACAGACAGACAGACAGACAGACAGACAGACAGACAGACAGACAGACAGACAGACAGACAGACAGACAGACAGACAGACAGACAGACAGACAGACAGACAGACAGACAGACAGACAGACAGACAGACAGACAGACAGACAGACAGACAGACAGACAGACAGACAGACAGACAGACAGACAGACAGACAGACAGACAGACAGACAGACAGACAGACAGACAGACAGACAGACAGACAGACAGACAGACAGACAGACAGACAGACAGACAGACAGACAGACAGACAGACAGACAGACAGACAGACAGACAGACAGACAGACAGACAGACAGACAGACAGACAGACAGACAGACAGACAGACAGACAGGCAGGCAGGCAGGCTTTCTAAATATTTATTCAATGATTCCATTTTTCGAAATTCCAAGAGCTTTTTAAGTCTTTTTATACAATATTTAAGCTTCGATTTTAGTTGGGGGGATCTGTGCAATTGCCACTCTCTTCGAAATCTTCTTTTTTCATTTAAGAGCCGTTCGACATCTGCAGCATTAATTCTATTATATCTGAATTGTCGGGGGGTTTGGGTAGCATGTTGAGCAGCCATTCTGAGATTTTTATCGAAATTGATAAGAGAGTGATCGATGTTTTCTGGTGTTCTTAGCGGTATGTTTTCCGAGCAATGTGTACTGAGGTATTTTTTATATTTGAGCCAATTTATTCTTGTGCCTACCATCGCTAAATTACCAGTCGGGGATACAATTTCTAGGGGGCTCAATAAAGTAATAATAGTGGGTGAGTGATCTGAAGATAGTTCCAGCGAGGATTCAATTTGAATCATTTCTCTAGGGATATTTTTCATCACGCTAAAATCAATAACATCCGGTATTTTTCGTGGGTCAGTAGGCCAGTTCTTTAAATATGTTATTTATGCTGACGATTTGTATTTAATATGCAAACATCTACGCAACGTTGTCATTCCACATAAGATTGATGAACTTTTCAACTCATTAAACACTTGGTGTGATATAACTGGTGCCAAAATTTCAATACCTAAAACCAAATGCCTCCACATATGCAAAAAAACCTCATGATTTTACTATACAAGACAACCAGATTGAAATCGTAAATAATCTTAAAATTTTAGGTTTATTTTTCAACCACCGATACTCTTGGAATACTCACATTGAATACCTAAAAAAGGCACTATAACCTCGCTTAAACCTCATCAAATGTCTTGCCTTTGACTACTGTTTTAAACGCTGTTCGCAGTCTCATTTTATCCAAAATTGACTATGGACTGGCTATTTATGGCAAAGCTTCAAAATCTCAGCTAAAGAAAATTGTGCCATTCTACAATTCATCAATAAGATTTGCCTTAGGTGCATTCAGAACCACCCCCATAAAAAATCTTATGGCTGAATCAGGCCTACCAACAGGTGTCATGAATTAACTCTAAAATTAATACCTAAGATAATGTTCCCGGCAGAACAACATCTAATAAAACGTATCTCAAACCTTACACCACTAACATCCCTTAGATATCCCTCCAGTATTATTTTAGCCATTAAGGGAGCCTCTGAGATAAATATAAATCCAAAACCACAAAAAGTTTACTTCCCCAATGAACCTCCATGGAAACTAAAAAACTCATCCTTTGTTCTACAGTATACAAATCTACCTAAAAATACAACTAAAAATAGCATCTACCTATCATACTTCAATGAAATTTCAACTCAATACATAAATAAAAACTGGAAAATCTTATACACCGATGAATCCAAGACTGACACATGCACATCCATAGCAATAATAAATGAAAATTTAAAAATTGATTTTCTTGCCATATTAGATGAAAATTCTTCTATTTTTCTTGCAGAAGCAACTGTTATTTTAATCACCCTAACCAAATACAAAAATATTCGTGGTAAATATATCATATGCTCAGATTCAAAATCTACAGTCAAGGCAATACAAAACATTAAAAACAAAAATATAACTATTTCTAAAATAAGAGACATTCTAATAAAATATCATACAAAATTCAAAATTATGTGGATACCTGGTCACATTGGAATACCAGGGAACACCCTGACAGACGAAACAGCTAAATATGCCACATACGCACCTATAATTAAATATTATACGTGGAGCAATCGTGATATAAACAAAATCATTGTCTCTTCCACAAAACTGTCTGACTTTGCTGAATGGGTTAACTACAACCATCATTATAAAAATATTAACCCACTAAAAATCATACCAACATATCCCCAGTCAGTGTCCAGATTAAGCATCCTAAAATACATCCGGCTAAGACTTGGACATACATTCATTACTAACTACTACATCTTAAATGGAACAACACCACCGATTTGTCCATTGTGCAATACATCCACCATAAATATTAAACATCTTGTATACAACTGCAACATTATAAAAAATGCCCAGATCACTCTATACGGTAAACTGTGTTTACACGCTTTACTTCAAAATATTAATATTGATAATATAAATAAAGTCAACACAATTCTAAAACATTGTAACATATACCATCTCATATGAATCAAACCCAACATGTAATAATATTTAGGTCTAAAACCCTAGCTGTTAGTACCTAATTCATTTTGATTTAATCTTATAATTTATTATGATTTTAAATTTTTGTAAATAAATAAATAAATTTTCTGAAGACTCCATGAAAATATCATCAAAATCGGTCCAGCCATTTTTGAGTCAGTACG